>NC_079190.1:251652009-251954282 GCF_029499605.1 Hyla sarda | reverse complement strand
CTTTAAGTGCACATTGTAGGCGCACCTAGGTTACAAAATGTGATTTAAGAGGTGACATCTTATGCATACAGAACCTTGCTGGGTTTTTATATTTAAGCTCCATTTATCATTTATTAAAACGGTTTATTTAGCTCTAGCGTTTTTATAGGAAAAAAGGATAATATTTCTGTCAATAAGCAGTAGTGTTCTTTTCAAACAATTGTTTGAATACACTCCATACTCTAGGGTCAAAGTTTTGCAATCATCCTCAGATTGACAGTCTTCACGATGGATGGGGTATTTGCACCAAACCCCCCACACTCCTTGGCATGATGCAATGAAGAGAGTTCCACTTTAAGATGAAAGGGGTAATAGTCCCCCAGGGCGTTATTTGTGTGTTTAAATATTTGTGTGAACTAGGTTAGGGTGCCCCTGCTGTTAGTGTGTCAGAGACTGGAGTACCTTATAGAATGGTAACTCTATAGATATGATGCCTTTCACTTGGCAAATGGATAAACATTTTCATTTTAAAGGTGGAGGAACAACCTTAACAATGTTGCAGGCAGAATTGTCTTAGGCTATAGCAGGATTTTCCAATAAGTCCAACCCGTTTCTTTCTCTTTAGCTTTTCTCTAGCCTTTCTGTGGTTTGTAGAGAAGAACAAACTATAAAAAAAATTAGGTTTGGCTACTTTGATCGAACCTCAACAAAATGTTTGGTTCAGACAGATTTAGTTCTGACAGAACCGGATGATACTTGATATCACGTTAAATAGATTCCCAATGTCAGATACACTGTGTCTGACCTGAGGAATATTTCCCAGCCTTACACAGCACTCCAAGGTTGCTATACACAGAGGGAAACCCACATTTTTTATAAGAAAAAAAAAAAAAAAAAACAGTAGAGTAACCCCTATTTTCCATAACTAACTGATAAAATACCAAGCAGCAGCCTGGCATTGTTTTATTTATTTTGGCTGTTTTTGGCCTCAAAATACTAGACTGTTACTACCCAGTTATGGGCCTAATTTTTTGACATTCTGAGTCATGATGGCATCCGGACTTTCTTTATACCTCTGGTGCTGGTGCATACAGGTATAATAATGGAGGCTTAGCATAAGCTGTTTTATGGGTCAAAGCTAAGCCCTTCTATCAGAGGTTTTTAGTACTAAACCAACTATTATGAAAAAAAATATCAAAATAAAAGTCCCCTTATTAACAAAAGTCTTCTCATTAAAAAAAAAAAAAAAGTAAAAAAGGAAAGAAAATAAATCAAATAAAAACCAGTCATACTTACAGTGGGGCAAAAAAGTATTTAGTCAGCCACCAATTGTGCAAGTTCTCCCACTTAAAAAGATGAGAGAGGCCTTTAATTTTCTTCATAAATTACATAATGACATAATGAGAAATAAAAATCTATAAAAACACATTGTCTGATTTTTAAAGAATTTATTTGCAAATTATGGGGGAAAATAAGTATTTGGTCACCTACAAACAAGCAAGATACCTGGCTCTCACAGACCTGTAACTTCTTCTTTGAGAGTTTCCTTTGTCCTCCACTCATTACTAGTGTTGAGCGGCATAGGTCATATTCGAATTCGCGAATATTCGCGAATATATGGACGAATATTCGTCATATTCGCGAATATTCGCATATTCGTAATATTCTCGTTTTATTTTCGCACATGCGAATATTTCGCGCATGCGAAAATTAACATATGCGAAAATTTGCATGTACAACAAATTAACATAAGCGAAAATTCGCATATGCGAAAAGTAGCATATGCTAATTTTCGCATATGCGAAAATTCGCACACCTGTCTCACATAGTAGTATTAGAGCCTTCTTACACCACATAAGCTGGAAGCAGAGAGGGATGATCACTGTGATGTGTACTGTGAAAAAAAAAAATAATCGAATATTCGTAATTACGAATATATAGCGCTATATTCGCGAATATTCGCGAATTCGCGAATTCGCGAATAAAATTCGAATTGCGAATATTCGCGAGCAACACTACTCATTACCTGTATTAATGGCACCTGTTTGAACTTGTTATCAGTATAAAAGACACCTGTCCACAACCTCAAACAGTGACAGTCCAAACTCCACTATGGCCAAGACCAAGGTACTGTAGAAGGACACCAGAAACAAAATTGTAGACCTGCACCAGGCTGGGAAGACTGAATTTTCAATAGGCAAACAGCTTGGTGTGAAGAAATCAACTGTCAGAGCAATTATTAAAAAATGGAAAATCTCCCTCAATCTGGGGTTCCACGAAAGATCTCACCCCGTGGTGTCAAAATGATAATAACAATGACAAGCAAAAATCCAAGAACCACACATGGGGACCTAGTGAATGATCTGTAGAGAGCTGGGACCAAAGTAACAAAGGCTACCATCAGTAACACACTACACCTCCAGGGACTCAAATCATGCAGTGCCAGATGCATCCCACTGCTTAAGCCAGTGCATGTCCTGGCCCGTCTGAAGTTTGCTAGAGAGCATTTAGATGATCCAGAAGAGTATTGGGAGAATGTCATATGGTCAGATGAAACCAAAGTAGAATGCTGAGTTGCATCCAAAGAACACCATACCTACTGTGAAGCATGGGGTGGAAACATCATGCTTTGGGGATGCTTTTCTACTAAGGGACCAGGACAACTGATCCCTGTAAAGGAAAGAATGAATGGGGCCATGTATCATGAGATTTTGAGTGAAAACCTCCTTCCATCAGCAAGGGCATTGAAGATGAAATGTGGCTGGGTCTTTCAGCATGACAATGATTCCAAACACACTGCTCGGGCAATGAAGGAGTGGCTTTGTAAGAAGCATTTCATAGTCCTGGAGTGGCCTAGCCAGTCTCCAGATCTCAACCCCATAGAAAACCTTTGGAGGGAGTTGAAAATCTGTGTTGCCCAGCGACATCCCCAAAACATCACTGCTCTAGAGGAGATCTACATGGAGGAATGGGCCAAAATACAAGCAACAGTTTGTGAAAACCTTGTGGAGACTTACAGAAAACGTTTGACCTCTATACAAAGGGTATATAACAAAGTATTGAGAGGAACTTTTGTAATTGACCAAATACTTATTTCCCACCATAATTTGCAAATAAATTCTTTAAAAAATAGACAATGTGAGTTTATGGATTTTTTTTTCTCATTATGTCTCTCATAGTTGAGGTATACCTATGATAAAAATTACAGGCCTCTCTCATCTTTTTAAGATGGAGAACTTGCACAATTGGTGGCTGACAAAACACTTTTTTTGCCCACAGTACCTCTCGTCTGCACAAAGAAGCAGAAAGGTTCCTGGTGCATAGCCAAAAAAGCTTTCTGCTTCTCTGAGGAAAACCCTGTATCTGTCAGCAATATGCAGCTAGCCAAAGCTGTAAATAGCAGCCTTGTCTTGCTGTTTGGGGAGGGAGGGGGGATTCCCAGGATCAGGTACAGTGTGTGGAGATAAGTAAGTCACACTTAGGATACATTCCCACACGGCGTATTTGCTGCGTATTTGCTGCTGCGTATTTAATTTTCTCTGTTGTAGTCAATGGGTAGGAAAATATGCAGCACCAAATACGCAGCAAATACGCAGCAAAATACGCCGTGTGGGAATGTACCCTTAAAGGGGTATTTCCAACTGACAAACGTATTCTCTATTTCCAGGAGAGGGGACAAAAAGCTGATCAGTAGGGGTCCAGTCACTTGGACTCCCTACAATCATGAGAATCAAGAAAAACATATCCCCCATTTGAATGTAGTGTCCCTTATGTGCGCAGCCAGCGCTCCATGTATTCTCTAAGGGCCTTATGAACACTGCTGAGCATTCAGCTCAGCAGTTAAGTTAGCACTCAGCAATGTTCTTAAACCTTATAGAAAATGGAAGGAGTGCTGTTCACACATATGCAGTGGGCTCCATTAATTTCATCAACTGCTTTCCTCCATTCTCATGATCGTCCCAGTGGTCGGACCCATACTTATCAGCTTGTTATCCCCTATCCCATTGACAGTACCTTTTTAATTACTTTCTTAATTCGATGAGATAAGAATATAAAATATATGCATTACATGTAAACAAAATAAAAAATAACTAAGAAAGAAAAGTGATGTAGATACAGATTTTCTATTAGTTCTGTAAGTCGCCAAGCCTTGGCTTTCTACTTTGTGAAACACCTTGCACTGATACCAAATGGATAAAACAAATTATGTAGCAGATTATCGAAATGCACTGTATAATGGGTTATTCTACGGTTTTGCCTTGCTCTTTATCTGCCTGTCATCATCTCTTTACTATTCTCTAGTGCAGAAGCTTTGTTTGTTTTGTGGCCAAACATGCTTAGCAAATGACTTTGATAGGTGGACAGACAGGAATAACAAATTACTTTATCAATGAATATTCAACACATTGTTGTAGCTTAGGCTATGTCTAAAGCATAATGTTATAGGATATCATGTATATGTTCTCCTAGCCAACATTTTGTTTATTTTTGTTTCTGTTATTGTACTGTTGTATTGTTTAGAGTGTAGCATACATTAGATTATTGTTTTGAATTTGGCAAATAACAATCTGGATGTATGGGGGCAGCCAGACTGTTCCCTGAACATCTGGCAAAGAGGTAATGAAGGATTAGTTATGTGGCAGGCTTATACTCTTTTATTTACTGAAATAAACATGCATTTGGCTGGCATATATCACATGTTCTCCCAGCTTTAGTGCATTAATGTTAAATACCTTAGCTGTTTCCTAAATGATTAGCATTACAGCTAAAATAATTTAAAAAAGGAAACAAAAATCCCAAATTTCTGAAGCCTATAGGTACCTGTAAACAAAGCAGCTACCCATATGAAACTTATCGGTTATCATGGCTTTTACAGGTTAAACAATTGGAAATCATGGGGAGATTTTTCAAAACCTGTGTAGAGGAAAAGTGGAGCAGTTGCCCATAGCAACCAATCATATCACTTCTTCTGTGCTTCAGAGACCTTTTTAAAAGTGAAAGAAGCAATCTGATTGGTTGCTATGGGCAATTGTTCCACTTTTCCTCTACACAGATTTTGCTAAATCTCGCCCCCCCCCCCCCCAAATATGTTTCACCTAGTTAAAACCAAATGCAAACAACCTGTTCTAATTCATTTCATTTAAATGTATTTTCTATTGTTGACAAAATAGAGCTACATAAAGCCTATATACTTATTGTTAGAATTGAAGAGGTGCAAACTATACCAGTGAATTATAGTTATGTTAATTGTTAACTAAACATACAATATCAAATATAACACTTACAGTCTACACAATTTTAATCCGAATTTAGCTAATCTAGTACTATGTAAGCGGATTAGTCAATCATTAGAATAATTACATTTACGATAACATGGATTCAAATGACATATTGTTAATCATATTTATTTTGAAACATTGAGTTAAATTCCTAATCGGAGTCAGAATTAGTTTTCAGAGGTTTTTTTTAAGAAGAAAGGAAATCTAAGTCAAATCTACTCAGCAAATCTAGTGACCAATGAAAATAGACCTGCCTCCCCTTGAGGAAAGCACCATTAATATGTGTGGAGACTCATAGGTCATTCCCATGATTGATCACTGCGTGATCACTAGAATCCTAATGTTCCCATCCATTATAGTGTGAATTAAAACACCATTTTTATTACACGCCTTTAGAGACGATTAGAGACAATGATGTTAAATTATTTGAATATCCACCCCACTCTGTGTGGCGAAACATCAGGGGGTAATGTGTTAGTTTTAAGTATCATCTACTAGGTTCTCTGTGTGCACATTGAGGTTGGTGTGGACTGCCGCGACACCACCTTGGTGTGATCATTTTTAATAAAAGGAACCTAATAAAAGCTATGTTTTAATTCACACTATAATGGATGGGAAAATTAGGGTTCTAGTGATCACACAGTAACCATTTGTGGGAAGTATTAATTAACCCTCTATCCATAGGTCCCATTGTTGAACAGGTCACAAATCTTTTATGGTACTTTCTTTAGGAGCAGTGTTTCTCAAGCACGGTCCTCAAGACCCCCCCAAACAGGTTATGTTTTCCGAATTTCCTTAATCTTTCATAGGTGATAGGTGATATAGTTGTGGTGATGCCTGATTCATTGACCATAATTCTATCACCTGTGAAAGACTAAGGGAATCCAAAAAATATGACCTGTTGGGGGGTCTTGAGGACCGTGCTTGAGAAACACTGCTTTAAGAGGAAACAAGAGGAAAATATATGTTCAGTTCCACAACCAAGGCCTCTTTGCAGCCTGCTATCCCCCTGTTCTGTACTTACCAGGGAAAAGAACACAAAAATGGTTTATTAAATCCCCAGTCATTTTCAGGGGCTTCTTAAAGGACACAAACACTGACCTGAAGAAAAAGCTCCCTCTAAGAGGTGACATCAGAAAGCTGCTTTGCATATCATTCTTCCCAATAGTAGACATGGTCAATAAAAGAGAGGTAGTAGCTCACTACATGATTGCTTATTGTATTATTATGATAAGTCCTCAGTAAATTATCACAACTAGAAGAGGGAAGCAAGTGACCCCTGGCAACCTGTTTTTCCACGCTAGCTGATAAAACTGTGTACAGTGACCCCTCGACCTACGATGGCACCGACATACGATAATTTCAACATGCGATGGCCTCTCAGAGGCCATCGCATGTTGAAGGCAGCATCAACATACGATGCTTTTTTATGTTGAGGCCATCGCATAAACGGCTATCCGGCAGCGCTGACTGCTTCAGCTGCCACCGGATAGCCGTTTACGGTGCCCCGTGAGCTCCGGTGATGGTCACTCACCTGTTCTCGGGGCTCCGGCGCGTCCTCTTAGGGATCCCCTGCATCGTCGGCGCTCTCCATCGTCGTCATCACGTCGCTGCGCACGCCGTCCCGTCATCCAATAGGAGCTGCGTGCGTAGCGACGTGATGGCGGTGACGGAGAGCGAGGATGCCGGGGAAGCAGAGGCCTTGCCAGAGCGTCGGGGACACCTCGGGGACGTGGCGACAGCGATGGACGGCGACATCCCGGGCAGCGGTGACGAGCGGTGACGGTCCGGAGCGGCGGGGACAGGTGAGTGCAACTTTCTCTAACAGTGGTCTACAACCTGCGGACCTCCAGATGTTGCAAAACTACAACACCCAGCATGCCCGGACAGCCAACGGCTGTCCGGGCATGCTGGGTGTTGTAGTTGTGCAACATCTGGAGGTCCGCAGGTTGTAGACCACTGTCCTATACTTTACATTGCACGGATCCCTCAAGATACGATGGTTTGGAACGGATTACCATTGTATGTTGAGGGACCACTGTATAATAAAAAAAATGGAAACTACTGTATACATATGTCCCAGGTAGAAAATCTAAATATCATAAATAAAATACTGCAACAAAGATGGTATGCAAAAAGCATATAATTAAGTTCACACTTACTAAAGGTTATACACTATATATAGCTAGTTTAAAGGTTGTAAATAAAATACTGCAACATAACTACATTCTGCCTAAACACAACAGGTGCTCCTCTGAGGATATCTTCTTATGTGAGTACTTGTACCACTGACAGCAAACTAAAGAGATAAATGAAGGTACTGCTGGTTTGTGATGGAGATAGCAATATTTGTTAATGTGTGTTCTGGATTTGAAATGGATATCAGAGGTGCTTTTTGTTTTGCACTCTATGAATTTTCCCATGGCTCTCAACAGAGTGCTACAAGTTATTAACTGAAAACAAAGAGAAAACAGTAAATAGGGGATATTTCTTTTTGTCCATGACAATGTTTGCTCTCCTATTTTTATTTTTGGTACTATAAGAACACAATAAACTGACTTCAATGTTATTTTAGGCCAACATTATAGATGTTTATGGTGACAGATTTAGGGCTTGTCCAGGAAATCTTTATGGCTTAATTCCCTAGTGGATTTGCACAGTTCAAATCGACGCTTATATCTGCGGCAATTTCCCATGAACATCTATGGCAGATTCCCCCTGCCTGAGTGCCGGGAGTGCTGCAAGGCCGAATTTGCATGGAATTCCTCACTGATTCCTAATTTTTTGCTTTATTACAGCTTTAAAAATTTCTATTTTTTACATACAAAAAGCGTCTGAACATTTTTAAATAGGCACTGTCAAAATAAATGAATATGCTGTACAGACCTTATTGGTCAGAGTCTGAGTGTTCCAAACCCTGACCAATCGCTAGAATGAACTGAGAGAAGAGCACATTTTAGTCTGAACACTCAAGTCCAACCAATTAAAACTTGTGTTGTCTCTAGGACAGGTGAAACTTTTAAAGAAACAGATACACTTTATTCCTGTTTTTTGCATTTGCATGGTCTGCTTTTTTGATGCTTTCTTGCCTGTTTATTATTTTCTGTTAAAAGTTTAGCCCAAAAAGCAGCAATTTTTTCATTTAAAAACTTTTTGGATCACTTATGTCCCAAAATACTGCCACCCTGATTTAGCCTTAAAGGGGTACTCCACTGGACAGTGTTCCGGCTGTGTTTGGAACTTTTAGTTCCAGATGCTGTGCACGTGTTGCGGGGGTAGGCCATGCCCCCTCAATGCAAGTCTATGGGAGGGGGAGTGACGGCCGGCGCAGCGCGCACACAGCTTCCGGAACTAAATGTTACGAACGCAGCTGGAACACTGGCCAGTGGAATACCCCTTTAAGCTAAATCCTATAGTGACCCAGTGGGTCCACAAACCCGATTGGCCATTTGTACAGATCTCCACTAATCTTGAGATTATAGGAGCCTCAGTGCTGCTTTAACAACCACAACCTTTAGCTGTGAAGGGAACAGCACCACATTTCCATTCTAGTAAATGGGGATGTGCTGCAGTTAGCTAAGTGTCAGGAGCTCTAATGGGAAAACATTACCCCTGGCATGACACAGTTAAAGGGGTTATCCAGGAATAGTAAAACAGAGCTATTTTCTATCAAAATCCGATCCACGTCTGTCTCCAGGTTGGGTGTGGTTCTGCAGCTCAGTTCCATTGAAGTGAATGGAGCCATGTTGTAAAACCACACTCAACCTGGAGACAGACGTGGAGCTGTTTTTGAAAGAAAAATCCTGGATAACCCTTTTATTTAATTGTATGAAGTGGGTTCGGGACTTGAGCCTACTCCATACCAGTCAGGCTTCAGCTGCATTCCGCAACCAAGGGATGCTGGAGAGTTTCTGTTGCTGGCTATTAACAGTTTAAATGCCAATTTAAAAACTGACAGTAAAATTTAAACAGTGTTTAACAAACGTCATTGGTAGTGCAGTGAACGGATTGGCTCCTCATAATGTGATCTCAGGGAGCTAATCCATTGACATGGCAGTCCAGAAGACGAATTCACTAAGAGGAATAAAAAAAAAGTGTAAATATATATATATCCCACCCTTTGCTACTTTATAGGCATTCAGGTTGCGAGATTTTAGGACAAAATGTATTATTTTATATTAAATAAATGTTAGGACTGGTAAAATCTGAGTGAATTCCTTCTTTTTGGTTTCCTGAGTAGTGTGTTTGACAGTTATGAATATAGCCTACAGACTCAGTTTTATGCCACTGAAGAGTATTGCTGGCAGTTAGCTGTTAGGAGGTTAATGCTACTATAATACTATGCATTGCAAACCACTCTGCAAGGAGTTTAGGAGGAGAGGAAGGAAAAAACAGCAATAATGTGCAAGGCCAGTTTCTTACGAGGCAAGCCAAATAAAATCACTTATCCTTGGTGAGATGGCAAGGGAGCATGAATGTGTTTTTTGGCACAAGCAGCTGCTGCCTTGGGCAAAATAACCAAGTGGCTGTGAGAGCGGCTGGCAGCACACGTGTCCAGTGTATGCAAGCATGCTTCCAGAAAGCTTCTGCTTCAAAGTGACAAGCCCATATTGGATACAGTATCATTTCTCCTACATCACAAAGTGAAGTGACCTGGACTAGTTCATTTGCTTGCTGGTGCATGTTTCACAGAGAAGTGTCTGCATTATATTTCATATTTATTATATGCCTGAGGACACTGTTGCAGTGTGAGTGATAGCAGCATAGCTTGGATGACTGTGACAAACAAACATAGAACATAAATGCAGGAATAGCTTACTTTGTAAGGTTCGGCAGTACAGGATAAACACTAAATCTAAACTTCCATATTAATTTATTGAGTGAAACAATGAAAACAAAAACAAAACATCCTTTATGTATCCATAACATAACATTATCATCATCATTATCCTATACTGTTTTATATTGAGAAATTACATTTTGATGAAATCTTATGAGCCTGGCAGGAGATGTAGAGAAATATGGATCATAAGATTTGCTAAAGATTTAGGTCAAACAAATCCAAATGCTGTTTAATTCAAGCCTAAATTCTACACAGAGGCAGGCCTCGCAGCTCCTATTATAACCATGAAAAAAGGCTAGGTTCCCAACATTCCCTTTGCTATTTCATGGCAATAATTTGTGTAAAACCCGTAAGCCAAAAAAGCTGCATTACAATAAAAAAGGATGTAGTAGAAAAAAAAATAAACTAGTACAAGTTTCTTCTGTCCTGGGTTGCCAAACCTTGCACTTAAAGGGTTCCAGGTGGCCAGAGGCGGCTCTACCATTAGGCGAGTTAGGCAGACGCCTAAGGCCTCGCACTGGCAAGGACCTCGCAGCCACATACCTCCCCCCCCTCGACCCCCATGGAAAGGAAACATGAGTGGCAATGCCACTCAGCTCCTGTACTTTACCACCAACACCGCTGCTTTCCTTCTAGTCATGTGTCTATTGTGGCGCAGCCCTGCATCGCAGTAGACACAAGACCGGGAGAAGAAGCAGCAGCTACAGAGCTCATTCCAAGCACTGCACCAAAGAGTGCAATACAGGCACCCAACTGCAGGGTAGAGGGCCCAAACAGCAGGACAGAAATAAGAGATGGCAGGAATGTAAAAGGGAGTAGAATAACAATAGGGAAAGAGGGAGGTTTGGTGTGGAGGGGGGTATCTAAGCTTATTATGTGTGATATTGTCTGTGAAGATATCTAAGCTTATTATGTGTGATATTATCTGTTGAGGTATTTAAGCTTATTATTTTGTGATATTATCTGTGAAGGTATCTAAGCATATTATGTGTGATACTGTCTGCCGAGGTATCTAAGCTTATAATGTGTGATACTGTCTGCCAAGGTATCTATGCCTATTATGTGTGATACTGTCTGCTGAGGTACCCAAGCTTATTATGTGTGATATTCCATGACAAAGTATGTAAGCTTATTATGTGTGATATTGTCTGCGAAAGTATCTACAGTAAGCTTATTATGTGTGATATTGTCTGCCGAGGTATCTAAGCTTATTATCTGTGGGGTGGGTTTGTTTGGGTTGTTACAAGAGAAGAGAAAGTGTTAAATTAAGGGGAATAGGAGAGGTCTGTCAGGAGGGGTAGTAAGGAAATGTATTTAATTGAGTGCTTCAGCTGGGTAACATTTAACATAGGTGTCTGATTGCGGGGGAGAGTTTGTTTCTGGTCTGACCGCAAGGACCCCGCAGGATCTCCCCCGGCTCTCCCAAGGAATGGAGAGTGCTGACCCTCACAGAAAGCGGAAACCAACATGCCCCTCCATGTATCTCTATGGGAAAGCTGGAGATAGAGCGCTTGTGGATCTCCGGCTCTGCCATAGAGATACATCGAGGGGGTATGTCCACTGCCGCTTCGTGTGGGGGTCAACACAGCTCCTTTAATGGTCCTGGTGTGGAGATATTACTTTTTTTCTGTACCCCAACCCTTGGAAAAAATCACACTGCATGCATCACCATTCACTTACATTTAGGGGTGCGGGGCACAATACTTTGCCTTGCCCCAGGTGCTGCCAACCCACACTAGGTCACCACATCTCGTCAATGAGGGCCTCGTGTTCGATTTTCTCCTCCTAAAGTCTAGAGCCGCCTCTGCAGGTGGCATTGTATGCATTAGTTAGTATTGGTTGCATTTTGTCCAATTATAAATCCATAGCCATTGAGCAATTCATTACCAATAAACAACATGTTTGAAATTCAATATCAAGTGCAATAACAATAACAATGCAATCTTTTCATATTTGAAATATCTTTATATATATTTAACTGACTATTAATATTTTACGCTCTTTTGACTATCTTTAGACAATAAGGTGACGTTAACCTTCTTAAGATACACAGATGGAAGGCAACAAACTTTTTATCATGGTTATGCGATCAACCACAAGATCCATACATATACTAGCTTATTCAGTTTTTTTCTTCTTTACTAAAAGGTCTTCTAGACAACTCCTGTGCAAAAACCTTCAAGCAAAATCTTCAAACAAATGTGATGAGCAGCAGTAGGTACCCCAAATTACATGAGATTCAAAGGGGGTTCTGTACTATGGTTGTGCACTCCAACCATGTTTTAAAAAGGCTGTTGCTAAATAAAGATAGCTGGATCCTGCCTGAATAAATTTCAAGGCCTAGGCCCATGAGAGGTGAGTCTGTTTACTGTCAGGATCACATCTTAAAGGGGTATTCCAGCTTTTCGGTACTTTAACTTATGTACCCCTGATGCCCAGTTGTATATATAGTAAATGTACATTTATTACCTGTCAGGGGTGGATTGTCTGTTTTTTTTATACTTTCCTTCCTCTCCAAGATAAGTATTATTTTGAGCCATGAATTACTGTTGTCTCAAGCCTTTCCCATTCTTCTGTGCGGCTCAAGATGGAAAAACGTCTGATCACAGGGGGCTTGGCTATTTCTCGTCTTCCCTGACAGTGATCTTAGCATGATTTTAGCATACAATGCAAGCACAGTGAGATATACAGTTGGGTTGCAAGCGTCATCAGGATCTACTTCCTGTCTTTAGGACCTCAGCAGTTATGGTCATGTGACCATATCTGTGCAGGCCCTGCACATTACATTTTTTGCGATAAACATGCAGAGCTTGGCAGGGTTGTAGGCTAAATTTTGCAACCCTTCAGTGCTGTTAGAGGACCACTTGAGGGGATCTACTAATCTCATTATAAACATATAGCCCTGTCTGTACCTTTTTAGTGTTTTGGACCCACTCCAATGGTCGTAATAACAGCTCATGCTGCCCTAGACACTTGGATTGCATACACCCCATTAGGGTAATTCCACAAGTTTTATATTTTTTCATGCAAATCTGCACTAACCTGCAGCAAAAACGTATGCGTTACATGCAGATTTTACTTATTCCTGTAAACAGAACATGGTAAAATCAGTAAAAAATCTGCAACATAGAGAAAGTGTTGTGACTGCAAATCTGCAGGCAAAATTTGCCGCAGTTCTGACCTATGTGGATTGAACTCAAAGAAGGTTTTTTTTCCTCTGGGCCAAAAAACAGCAGCTACATCAAAAGTATCTTTTTTTTTTTTTTGACTCACTGAAGTGCCACCTTTCTCAAAACCCTAGGTTTAACCATTGGTGCCTAATGGCAAATACAGCCCTGTCTACTGGTTTCTACCCTTATCCTATGTAGAATGTCATTGCACTATAACGTACTTACTGTAAATGTCCATTTATGCATTTATGTGTAATCATTTACAGCTTAAATGGTGAACTCGAAGGCCATATCATTTGTTTCTCTTTATAGGAAAGTGATGGTTGATACCTATGCAAATGACTGTGCTGTTTACTTGTGAAGTGATTGAACAAAATGATTACCTTAGCATTTTCAAGTTTGACTGGTAGAAAGGCTAGTCCACATCAGATTAAGTGGAAAAAAACACAAATTCCCTGACATGACAATCCAGGTTAAAATGAAGAAATAGAAACAGATTTATGTAATGCATCTTTCAATATATTTTGTGTTTCTTGCAGATTCCTTTCTTTTCTTGAGATAATTTATGAGGAGGCTGTCAGAGACGTTTTGAGATGTGATATAAACTGTCTGGATAGCAATAAGAAGGCCTGAGAGCAGAGAACAGCCAGAGTCCAGTATGCAAAACATCGTGGGATAATGGTTTCCCAGAGGTGAACATGACATGATGCTCTCCCTTGTTTTACCTCAGCAGATTCTGCCACTTCTTATATCCGTCTCTCCCACGCTAAAATCTAGCTCCTTTTTTTATTAAAAAGGTGAAGATGCATCTGTTGAGGGAGGGGATGCAGGCAGTGTAAAAATGGATGTAGGGCAGAAAAGAGGTAGATTTTTGTAAGGATAAGCAAAAAAAAAAAATCAATAAAGGGGTATTCCTGTTTTATACATCTAATGCCCTATCTAAAGATTAGGGGATAAGATGTATGATCACAGGGGTCCTGCCACTGGGGACCCCAGCGTTCTCAGTGCAGCCCCCGGCATTCTGGGCCGGGTGCTGCCTCCGAGACAGGGACATAACGTCATAGCCATTCCCCCTAGTGACGTCACACCCCTTCCCCTCCATTCATGTCTATGGGAGGGAGCGTGACGGACGTCACGCCCCCTCCCATAGACATGAATGGAGGAGTGTTGCTTGACGTCACTAGGGGCGTGGCCATGATGTCACGTCTATGTCTGGAGGCAGTGCCGGGCACAGAATGCCGAGGCTGCACCAAGATTGCGGGGGTGCCCAGTGGCAGGACCCCTGCGATCATACATCTTATCCTCTATCCTTTAGATAGGGGATAAGATGTCTAAAGCAGGAATACCCCTTTAATCCCCAAGACAGTAATCCCCAAAATGGGCTCCAGTCAACATAAATCTCAATTGAAGGCCACCGGATGGGCAAGGTATATTTAGCTTCTTAAGGATCAGTCAAGAACCAGCTGAAGAGACACACCTCATGATAGGAAATTTTCCCTCCATACGCTGGTTTGCCACATGGATCAGTCACCATTTTCTATTCCTCATTTTTTTTTTTTTACCACATTCTAAAATCCGTTTCCTTATAGCTGCCAGTCTTTGCATGCTTCACTTGAATCTGCTGGCTCCTCCAACAGAGATTGATGGCAAATAATTATTTCAGGAGACTTCGATATTAGGACCATTATTTCACATTCAGGCGTCACACCTCTTCTGGGAGAATGTTGATAATATATTATGGTGGCAGAAATGTCCTTTATCTGAAAGACATCATTTTAACCAGATTTATTTAATTACGGTTGCACTCTGATACTGATCTTTAACAAGGAACTCAATGTTAGAGTGAATGAGGTTGAAGTGTAGACTGAGGAAGATTAAGCTGCAAACAGTAAAATAGAATTTTTCCAAGACCAGTCTAGATGGAATAGGGGAAATACAAGTTATCTTCAAGTTTACAATATTTAGCTTCAGATATACAGCACATGCAGATTTCTAACTTCTTGTCTTTTTTTTATAAATTTAATATATCTTCTAACTACTTGCCTTTTAAAAAAAATATATATATTTGTTCTTTTTACCAGTGATGAGCAGGGGCTGGTGTACCTGTAGAGATTTGTGTTGTATCCCAGATATGCAGGCCACGATACCATATACTATTTTTAGAGATACTGCTTTGTACCAACATATGTTTTATCAAGATAAACAATATAACTCCATACACTGAGTACACTAAGAAAACTACTGTGCTGAACTTACTTCTGTTCAAAAACGGGCACTTGTACATCTAAATGACTGAAATTAGAGACTGACGTAACAGCAACAAAAGGTCAGAACATGGCAGAAGTCTGCAGAACTGAAGAATTGTGTACACTGGGTGATCTGTTCATACAGTTCTCCTTAGATTTATTTATTTGTGGATAGAAGGTCCATTTTTAAAATTCATCTTGTATTGGTTTCTAACAGATCCTAATGGAGTTCTTTGACTCCTTCATGTAAATTTCTTTTTTTACTATAATGCCTGAAAATTAGACAATAAAAAAGGACCTACCTTCCGACGCTGTCCCAGTATCTCGCTCTGCTCCTCCGCTGCCGCCTTCTTCCTGGTCCAGCCGTGGTCAGTGCATCGCAATGCCTGTCGGCAAATCCCCAGCCGCGACGATGTCCCACCTCGGCCGGTGATTGGTTGTGCCACAATGTGTGCATTGAGCAATGCATTGGTCACTTGTACAAAAAAGTCACTATTCTGTCCCAGTTCGCACTATGAGAATAAAGTGATGGAAGTCTTCAGCTTCAAGAAGAGGTATTTTCATCTTAGTCAAATGAAAATAACAAGGCTGGACATTCTGCAATACACTCATCTCTTCAATGACCTATGATAGGAGTACGTACTTGGTGGTTATCACATCATTGGAAATTCTCCTACGTATGTCCCCAGTATCGTGCCACAAACAAGTTTTTTAGTAAAAGTGTAGGTATTGCACCACAGTAATCCAACCTTATAGATCCTCATCAGCAGAGGACAAGCTGTGTAACATTGGGATCCTGTCTGAATTTGCATCTGCATTAGTCACTGCATATGTTCATAGCACACCAGAGACTTTCCATTCAGTGAATCTGCTGCAAAAGTAACATTTAAAGGGACAGTGACCAAATAGCAGGCATCTACCCCAGGATTTAGGCAGCACTTTTCATGTTTTTGGCCAGACAATACCCCTCATGAGGGTGAGTACTGAGGTAATAATAAGGAGGTTAATGTAAGCTGTTTTATGAGCCAACACTACGCCCCTGCTTAGTAAAGAATGGCATCTATCAAAAGGCACCTCTACTAAGCTGGCAATAAGTAAAATACACTTCACTGGAAAAAAAAATAAAAAAAACAGGAGATAATGCACCACACTGGTATATTCCGTCTAATTTTTACCCAGGACCTCCTGTGGCATTAAGCAGAATACAGTAAGCCAGCATATTATAATAAAGTGCTGGCCTAATGTGTGGGGCACACATTCCCTGCATAGTATAGGGCACCATAGAAATTATACATAGGAAGCACGTACACCTGACAAAGACAGATGTCCATTCTCCTTGAAAATCGCACTGATTATATTTGAATATTGTCACTGTATGATGGTAATATTGGCCTTTGTATACTGGTTTTTAATTCAGCAATGTTAAGGTGGCATTATTCAGTCTTTATGGTTGTGGTGGGATGATGTTAATTTTATCTTGTATAATGATACATAATAATACATAATTGTAATGAATGGGGCCCCACGGGAGTCAGTGCCTTACTGCCCTCATTAGAATGTCTTCCAATAAACTGTTCAAAGATGGCCCTAAATATCCACCAGGAAGGGGAGAGGACACAGCCACAGCTGCCAATAGATCCAAGAGGCAGACTCTTTTCCTGTAATCCCCGAGGATTGACAGCTCTAGCGGTTTTCTGATTGGACACTAGAACTGTCAATTATTAGAGGCTGGGCCTGGAATGCTAACATTACAGGAGGCATAGGAGAAGACCTATTGGCATCTGAGCCGGGACATTAAATCACTGTTTTCTTGGTCATGCAAAGTGCACTACCCCAAAACTAGTGACAGATTTGCTTTAAGGACTTGAAGCAGATTAAATACCTTTGTTCAAAACCACAACTAACTGCATATCTTGCTAATATTATTTTAACAATTATGGTAGAGCTTTTTTTTATGGCAGATTTGCTGCAGAGAACTCTGTACCAATTAACGCTATCTTAACGCAGCTAATAGTAGCAAGGTTATCTATTCCGAACATGTATACACAACTAAAATCCCAACTTGTTAACTATACAGTATTTCCAAGTACAGTGGTCCCTCAAGTTACAATATTAAAGGGGTATTCCAGGCCAAAACTTTTTTTTTATATATCAACTGGCTCTGGAAAGTTAAACAGATTTGTAAATTACTTCTATCAAAAAAAAAATCTTAATCCTTCCAATAGTTATTAGCTTCTGAAGTTGAGTTGCTGTTTTCTGTCTAACTGCTTTCTGATGACTCACGTCCCAGGAGCTGTGCAGCTCCTATGGGGATATTTTCCCATCATGCACAGCTCCCGCGGTGTGACATCATCATTAAGCAGTTAGAAAACTTCAGAAGCTAATAACTATTGGAAGGATTAAGATTTTTTAACTTTATCTGTTTAACTTTCCGGAGTCAGTTGATATATATAAAAAAGTTTTTGCCTGGAATACCCCTTTAATTTGTTCCAGGATGACCATTGTATGTTGGAACCATTGTATGTTGAGATCATAACTCTATGGAAACCTGGTAACTGGTTCTGAAGCCCCCAAAATGTCATCCAAAAATAGGAAAATGTGAAGATTAAAGAAAAAAGTCCTTACATAAAAAAGTAAGAAAGAGTTGCTGGGAGCTGTAAATCACATGTAGAGGACAGGAGCTTATTCAGGGTCCTGTACAGTACACACAATGTCCTAAAAAAGTAAAATGGAGCCGCCCTTACCTGGTGTCCAAAGGAGCAACTAACCTTGGCACAGGTAAAGAGTAGTACAGAACATGTAGTACCATCATGTACTGTAGGGGGCGCTACCAAACAGCCAGTCAGTGCATACACTTTAGTAATACAGGTTTTTACCAGTAAAATGCCCATTCTGATTGGTCAGTTCTTCCAGCCATTGACACGTTTCACAGATCTGGACTGTCCGTAGCATTGTATGTTAAGTCTGGTTTCAAGTTACAATGGTCCAGAAAAGACCATTGTATGTTGAAACTATTGTATGTTGAGGCCATTGTAAGTTGACGGATCACTGTACAAATTTCTTTTTCTTATTCTATTTCTTCTGGAACTAGAATATTTATAACCTAGAACCGGCCTTTAATATAAAACTGATGAGAATCCAGCTTCGGACACATGCAGTGATCAGCTGACTGAAGGGCCCCTCTGCCTGGTATTGCAGCTAACTACAGTTCAGTCCCATTTATGTGAACATGACTGAGCTGCAATACAAGGCAACCAAAGGTGCAAATCTGTGCCTGGAAAATACTGAGTGGAGCTCTGGGGTACTTCAGACTCAACTTAACTGATATTTAATGATATTTCATCAATAGTGTGATCCCAAATAGAATAGACAATAAATAAAAAGCAGAGTGGAATTATTATATATAGGGGAGGGGATGGGGGGAAAAAAAGGGAGACTGAAGTATGATATGTATGGTTAAAACTAGGAGAGAGAGAGAGTGAGGTAATAGTTGAAAGGAAGGAAGATGAGCAATGCGGATGGGCCTAGATTGAAAGTTGGACTGTGAGGGGGGAAGGGGGGAGCTCATTTTCCCATCTTTTTCGATTTAGAGAGGTTAAAGGGGTTATCCAGGAAAAAATACATTTTTTTAAATATCAACTGGCTCCAGAAAGTTAAACAGATTTGTATATTACTTCTATTAAAAAATCTTAATCCTTTTAGTACTTATGAGCTTTTGAAGTTGTGTTGTTCTTTTCTGTCTAAGTGCTCTCTGATGACGCGTGTCTCGGGAACCGCCCAGTTTAGAAGCAAATCCCCATAGCAAACCTCTTCTAAACTGGGTGGTTCCCGAGGCACGTGTCAGAGAGCACTTAGACAGAAAAGAACAACTCAACTTCAGAAGCTCATAAGTTCTGAAAGGATTAAGATTTTTTAATAGAAATAATTTACAAATCTGTTTAAAATATCAACTGGCTCCAGAAAGTTAAAAACATTTTTTTCCCTGGATAACCCCTTTAATTTAGGGGAAGAGATGGGTGGGGGAGAGGGGAGAGGTAGTAGTAGATTAAAAATGAAAAGAATGTGCAGATGGCGAGGGTCGGAGGGGACACTGGAACCGGATTTGAGAAATGTATAGGGGGGGAGGGGTTAAAAAATTCTTCTTTTGAAATAATAATAGATAAAGGAAAATGTGATTTTATATAGAATGTATAATTGTTATAAATGAAAGGGAAAAAAAAGCATAGTGGATAGAGAGATACAGTGATAAAAAAGGAAGTTATACATATAGTAAAGACTGCATTTAAATACATAAAACTTAGCACATATTGTATAATATGTGGTCACTTTCCATAATTTCTTATAGATATTCATAAAACCGCTTATGACATGAATCTTCACAACCAATATCTGATTCAGCATCTAACCTGAGGTAATGTGGAGTAGACCTGATATTTCATATTTAGGTTACAGGCATAAAAAAGTGCATCTGTTTATCTTCGGAATCGTCACAGATGACCGATCTCATTCACCAAGCTATTCTAAATAACTGCTGCTTTATTGAAGCATATTCCTTATTCAGTAAAAAAGTTATGAAGAAATATAATGTAACTTTCAAATGAAGCGGGTTATTTGTAACAGCTTTCTGAGAGATAGCCTTGCATTTTTTTGTATTGCCTAAAACACTATATGTGCTTATATATGTGCAAATGTAAAATCGTTAAAGATGGTATTTCTCAATTATATGCTTAAACTGGGTCATAGGGAGGCAATTTGCCACTTGGGACCCCTCAACGAGCTAGAATGGAAATCTATTATGTAATACCAGCTCCCGCACAGACACTGGAGGAGAAATGTATGACCAGGAGTAATTTCCTTTATAAAACAGTCAATGGCCAGGGGTTTATAGAAACCAGACCTGCATCGATCAGTTGATCATAGTGCCGTCTCGTGTTAAAAAAGTATTATGTTACAATCCATCTAAACTCGGTGGTCTAAAATTGTTATATGGCTAAATTGCAGATTACACTTTATTCTTTACTTCAAACTAATTATGAGCAGGAAGTAATACAATGGCCCTGATTTACTTTTGTGAACTCAACCTGCTTTTGTTGGGTTGTGCTCCACAAATTATTTCTACATCAGAATTTGTGGTGCAATGAGGCAAAATGAACCTAGAAACCTGTCAAACCTGAAAAAGGGGCATAGCCGACTGGAAAGGGGGGGATTAGTTGGCGGGAAAAAGAGGGACTGTTCTCACAACATCACCTATTTACTATTGAATTCACACAAAATCCTGTGAATAAAAAGCTGGAAATTTCCACCAAGAAATAGCTGGTCAGAAATTTCCTGATTTATGTGTCCCTATAGTAAACATTGAAACAACATTCTACACTAATCAATACTCAACACTCTTAGTATCAGGGACAATTAACACGTGCAAATCATTGTTTTATTTTTTTTTGCTGAATAAAAAAAAAAATAAATAAATAAATTTAAAAAAAATAAAAAATAAATATTATATATATATATATATATATATATATATATATATATATATATATATATATATATATATATATATTCACACCACCTAGGAGCTAATGTGAAATTCACACCATATTTTTCTTTATGTAAAATGGACTGACACCCTTTGAAAATATCCTGCAAGAGCAGGGTCACATGGGGTGCATCTGAATTGTATTTCCACCAACAGATGCACCAACGGCAGACACTGCAGGGACTGCAGACCGTGCTCCCAGCCTCATAGCCCTTTATTAATAAGAGAGGTTATTTTGTGATGGGAGAAAGTAACGGGAGAAATAGTGCTTGACTATTTCTCCCGTTACTTTCTCCTGTCACAAAATAACGTCCGTTATTAATAACAGGCTATGACGGGTTAAAACGGATAATGTAAATATCCCATAGACTATAATGGGATTTTGTAAAGGCCATATGGGATTTTGTAATGGCCGTTTAACGGACGATTTTAAGGGTTTTCAGAAAAGAACATTAAACGGATTTTTGAAACGGATGAATCTTATAGTGTGAAAGGGGCCTATGAATTAGCTTAAACCGATTATGTTTGATAAATAATATCCAAATTGGCAGAAACTCTAATGATTACAAGGGTCTGTGAAAGGAATGACAGCCAAACAGGCTACTAAAATGAGGCACCACTTCAGGTAGCAGAGTCTAAAGTATCTCCTAGGAGTTCACCAGAACCCTATGAAAAGCGGAATCAAGTCTGATGGCAAAATAATGGTGCAAAACTTAAGGCTACATACAAAACCAGAAGATTCATGGAAGGCAAAGGAAGGTTGACAAACTGAGATCAAATCTAGAAAGATACAGAAGAACCAAATCAGAAGAAAATGGGTTAACCAGAAGACCATGCAAAGTCAGCCCACACCAGGTAACCTAAATAGTCAAGTGGAATCACAGGTACTTAACCTGAGTAAGTACCTGATGTAAATATAGCACATCGAGCCAGAGCCCTAATGGTTCCACATCTGAGACTTCTTATTTGCTAAACGGCCTTACTCAGTTTTTGTCTGGTGTCTCTGGTAACCTCCACATGACTACTCTCAGCACTGTCACACAAATTGTAGAGACAGCAGCTAGACAGGAAGACAACTGTTGTTGGAACATGGACTGGTAAGTTCCTCACAGTACTCTTTCTCCTATGAGGGGCTAATAGATTGTTAAACCAGTCATTAATGGAAAGTTTTACTAAATGATCTGCATGTACATATCATGCTGGTACTTATGTGTTGCTTTTTCATTAGATTAAATAATAAAATAAACAATAGAGTTTCTAAGCATCAACAATCTTTTAAACTTCAAACTCTATATCCTCTCCAGTCAAATTAAAGAAGGAGGATTCTTTGGCCAAGAAACAGACCATACTTACCTTTTTTAGAGGGAACCATGACATTTATAATGTATTTTACAGGAAGAAATTAATAGTTTTATTATTCTTGTCTGAATCAAAGTATCCAGTATAGACCCAAAGTATCCAGTATATAATTCAATTTGCAAGATGGGATCTTAAGTCAGACAATCAAAGCTAAACCATCAAAAAATATATCTCTGACATAACATTTTTTATCATCATTTGTTGATTTTTTATTATTTGGGTAATTTCTCAAATACCTCCTACCCTTCTGGATTTTCAGTAGTGGAATTGGAAAAACCACTAAAATGAGGATGGAACTCATGATTACAGAAAAACTGGGAATTATTAATAGATGATGATGAATGATAATGGCCAATTGGACTAATGAGAGATGAATCACCTATTTGGTTTGATTATCTGCTACGTTACATCTTAGGTACTACTGAAGAGTTTGGTTAAATCACTCAGTCGGCCCATTACACTTAAGATGAAAAGCTGAATAGAATAATAATTTAACACCAAGCTTAGTACAAAAAAACTTCCAAAACCTAGAAACAAATTGGAAACATCCGTCACAGAATATATTTTTTTGAATACCAAGCAAATGAACATCGTGATCAATAAATAGTCTAGACAAAGCTTTAAACTTAGGAAGGTAAAATGGCACATTTTACTAAAACGTTTGACAACTACCTAGATGCCTGTCTTTCCATTGACAGATGAGTCATGAGCTTTGAAGTATCGCAAAGGGACAAGGTTCACTGACGGAACAAACTCAAGGATTCCTACATTGGCTGAGACACATGCTGCTACATTTTGAGATACAAATGTACACCAAAAGTTTAAGAGACAAATATTTTAGTGTATCACATATATCTATTAGGAATGAGCGAACTTTTCACAGAATTTTCCCAAAAAGTTTGTTTCGATCCAAATTTTTTCTCGATGAATCTATATTAAAAAAAGGCTATTTCTAGCCTACATACAGCCTCTATAGGGGTATAGAACACTTTGCTGTGTTCTAAAACGCATATGGAGTGTGCTGGGTTAGTGAAATAATACTGTTATTCAGAATAACATGCAGATTACCGGCATCGCTTTTAGAATCACTGCCGCACAGCAGCACAATGACAGAGCCTGGTGGTGGCATCAGTGTCAGGAGATCATATAATGACTGAATGACATAGCGTGGAGGTGTTGGCAGCATGAGGAGAACATTTAGTGGCTGAATGGCAAAGAGTGGAGGTGTTGGCAGCATGAGGAGACCATATAGTGGCTGAATGACACAGCGTGGAGGTGTTGGCAGCATGAGGAGACCATATAGTGGCTGAATGACACAGCATGGAGGTGTTGGCAGCATGAGGACACCATATAGTGGTGGAATGACACAGCGTGGACATGTTGGCAGCATGAGGAGACCATATAGTGGCTGAATGACACAGCATGGAGGTGTTGGCAGCATGAGGAGACCATATAGTGGCTGAATGACACAGCATGGAGGTGTTGTCAGCATAAGGAGACCATATAGTGGCTGAATGACACAGTGTGGACATGTTGGCAGCATGAGGAGACCCTATAGTGGCTGAATGACACAGCGTGGAGGTGTTGGCAGCATGAGGAGACCATATAGTGGCTGAATGGCACAGCGTGGAGGTGTTGGCAGCATGAGGACACCATATAGTGGCTGAATGACTGTGTGAGGACATGTCAGCATGAGGAGACCCTATAGTGTCTGAATGACACAGCATGGAGGTGTTTGCAGCATGAGGAGACCATATAGTGGCTGAATGGCACAGCGTGGAGGTGTTGGCAGCATGAGGACACCATATAGTGGCTGAATGACTGTGTGAGGACATGTCAGCATGAGGAGACCCTATAGTGTCTGAATGACACAGCATGGAGGTGTTTGCAGCATGAGGAGACCATATAGTGGCTGAATGACACAGTGTGGAGGTGTTGGCAGCATGAGGACACCATATAGTGGCTGAATGACTGTGTGAGGACATGTTAGCAGCATGAGGAGACCATATAGTGGCTGAATGGCACAGCCGTAGTTGCCAGCAGCATGAGTAGGCACTAGGCTTTCACAATCCCTAAGATTAAAAGATGAATTAAGAAAATTAAACCGAAGATTTTGGATAGCGGGTGCTACCTATGAGAAAATTTAAAATTCCCAGACCCAGGCCCCACAGCTGCATCAGTAAACCATATATTGGCTGAATCACACAGCCTGGAGTTGGCTGATGCATGAGTACACAGCAGGGCTTCACAATTCCACGCAAAAAAACAACACAATTTTAGAAATTTTTGAAAAATTTTTGGATAGCGGGTGCTACCTATGAGAAAATTAGAAATTACCAGACCCAGGCCCAGCAGCGCCATAATTTTTTTTATTTGAAAATTAAAACAAACTTTGAGTGTCCCGGACCCCATCGTGTGGGTACGAAGGACCAAATCCAACAAGCCCCCACAGCAACATTAGTAAAGAATATATTGCCTGAATCACACATCCTGGAGTTGGATGATGCATGAGTACACACTAGGGCTTCACAATCCCCCAAAAAACACAACAATTGTAGAAATTTATGAAAAAGACTTTTGGATAGCGGGTTCTACCTATGAGAAAATTTGAAATTCCCAGACCCAGGCCCAGCAGCGCCATCAGTAAACCATATATTGCCTGAATGACACAGGCTGGACTTGGCTGATGCATAAGTACGCACCAAAGCTTCACAATCCCTAATAAAAAAGACAAACATTTTTGACGAAAAATTTTAAAGAAAATTTAGGACAGCAAGTGCTCTCTATATATTACCAGAATGATGCAGCCTAGAGTTGGCTGCAGCATGAGGAGACCATTGAAATGTGTGATTTTTTTTATTTTAAATTTAAATCAAAATTTGTGTCCCAGACCCCGCTGTGTGGGTACAAAGGACCTAATCTCACAAGCACCCACAGGGCTCATGTGGCCATAAGATGTAGGTACAACGTCTCCATAGCCATGACCGGCCATTTTTGGTTTTTGTACCTTTGTTTAAGAACAAGCTCATATCCAAAAGTCCAGAAGACTCTATAATGCAGGACGGTGGACCACCAAAAGACATTCTTCTATAAAATTATTTTTTATGAAATAAAGAAGCAGAGTTCATTCCTCTCCGTATTTTTTTTTTTAAATTTTACTTAAAAAATCACACGCAACAAGCGTTCAATGGTGTAATGGTTATTATTCTGGAAAATTCAAGTTTATTACTGTGATAATTATCAGAAAATTTGAAAAAAAACACTAACCAAGAGTGTTTAATAACCCCATACATTGCACCACAAATGATGAAATTTTAATTAAGCATGTATGTATGTATTTCAAAAATACTAAAATTAAAGGCCCATGCCCAGAAGCATCATGAAGTCAAGTAGTTCCTGAAAGACACAGGAGCAGTAAGGAGTAGGCATTAGCCGTACCCAAGAGGCTCCAATAACCCCTTACATTGCACGATCAATCGCGAGATCGAGCAATAACAGGTGTGTTATGCCCTCAGATGTCCTGGGCTGCATGCGCAAAACACTGAACGGACCAGCGTGTGTCTATCTTTCACCGACAGGTGCGGGTAACCCGCTGAACCCCGTTCGCGATAGGGATCAGGGATTGCAATTATTTGCCAGGAAAGAAGAATCACAACTAAGTGTGGGTCATAAGCTCTGGTTCATTAAGCCCCTGCCCTTTGTACACACCGCATGTGGATGGTTTAGTGAGATCCTCGGATCGGCCCCGGCAGGGTAGGAGAAGGCCCTGGGAGAGCGCTGAGAATTTAAAGATCATTGTTGAAATTTGCATTAAGCATGTATTAGCTACTGATAAACTTCCAAAAATTAAAGGCCCAAGGCCAGAAGCGTGAGTGAGGTAAGTAGTTCTTGAAAGACACAGGATGAGTCAGGAACAGGCATTTGCAGTACCCAAGAGGGTTTCATAACCCCTTACATTTAAATATCAATGTTGACATTTGCATTAAGCATGTATTTAGTTACTGCTAAACATCCAAAAATTGAAGGCCCAAGGCCTGATACATCAGGGAGGCAAGTAGTTCCCGAAAGACACAGAATGAGTCAGGGGCAGTCATTCTCAGTACCCAAGAGGGTTTCATAACAACCCCTTACATTTAAAGATCAATGTTGAAATTTGCATGAAGCATGTATTTAGCTACTGCTAAACATCCAAAAATTAAAGGCCCAAGGCCAGAAGCGTCAGTGAGGCAAGTAGTTCCTGAAAGACACAGTATGAGTCAGGAGCAGGCAATGGCAGTACATGAGAGGGTTTCATAACCCTAATTGATAACCCAAGAGGGTTTCATAACCAACCATAATTGGGAAATGCTGGTGTAGCAGCATAGTCAATCTACTCTGAGGCATCTGGCATTGGTGGCTGGAAATCCTGGCTGATCCATCCCTGATTCATCTTGACAAACGTCAGTCTCTCCACATTTTTGGTGGACAGACGAGTTCGACTTGGGGTGACTATGGCCCCGGCCGAACTAAACACCCGCTCTGATGGCACACTACTGGCCGGGCACGACAGCTTTTCCAGGGCAAACTCTGCCCAGAGTTTGGCTGCCCAGAAGTCCAGCGGATCTTCAATGTTTGTTGGCATGGTCATGTCAAGGTATGCAGCCACCTGCTGGTTCAGGTCCTGCTCCATGTCTATCTGCTGCTGATGAGTTGCTTCACTATGCGGGTGAAGAAATCTACTCATCAGCAACTGTAGACTCAGGCTGCTGCTGATTGAGCTGGTACTGCTCCTGCCACCCCTCCCCAGCAGCCATGGCAGTGGAAGGTGAGCGCAGAGGGCCCCCCCCGAGTCAGACCTGCGAGTGGATGGACCATGTGGCCGATAGGCATCGGCCAACTGACTATGTAGAATCTCTCTGTAGTAGGTCAGTTTGTCCTCCCTCTCAGTGGGTGTAAAAAAGGCCCCAATTCTGGGATGGTAGCGAGGGTCAAATAAGGTGGAGATCCAGAAGTCATCCCGCTGACGAATTTTGACAATTCGGAGGTCACTACGCAAGCAATTGAGCATGCATCGTGCCATTTGCGCCAGTGACTCGGAGGGACTACCTACCTCCATCTCCACTGCATACTGCCACGGTGTGTCTGGGTCCTCTGTCTCACCTTCCTCATAACCCTCCAGCTCCTCTGGCTGCTCCTACTCCTCCTCTCCTGTCCAATGACTAGAAACACCGGCCATCTCATCCAACCTAAACTGTGCTCTGCTCTGCCCCTCATCATCCTCCTCCTCCAGTTCAGCCCCCACAGGGCTCATGTAGCCTTGAGATGTAGGCGCAACGTCTCCATTGCCGTGACCAGCCATGGTTTCAATCATTTGTTGTAGGAAATGTAGGAGTGGAATTACGTCGTTCATGGCGTAATCCAAGCGACTTACAAATAATGTGGCTTCCTCAAAGGGCCTCAGCAAATGGCAGGTGTCACGTATGAGCTGCCACTGGTTCACATTGAAGTTACACAGGGGAGTACTCCTATCTGCTTGGATCATCAAGAAATCAGTGATGGCTATTCTTTGTTCGTATAGTCTGTCCAACATATGGAGGGTGGAATACCAACGTGTGGCAACGTCACAAATAAGACTATGTTGTGGGATACCGTTCTGATGCTGCAGCTCAGGGAAGGTGTGTTTGGCGGTTTACGAGTGGCTGAAGTGCATACACAGTTTCCTTGCCATTTTCAGGATGTTTTCCAAATGGGGGGGGAAGACTTGAGGAAGTGCTTGACAACCAGATTCAACACATGTGCCATGCAAGGTGCATGTTTTACACTTCCTTGTCGCATGTGCGGACACAATGTTCTTCCCGTTGTCGGTCACCATGGTTCCCATTTCCAGATTTCGTGGAGTAAGCCATACTCAGATTTCTTTACAAATAAACTTTAGCAGTTCCTGCCCTGTGTGACTCCATTCGCCAAGGCAAACCATGTGAAGAACAGCTTGACACCACTGTGCCCTACACAAATGGTACGATGAAGGGCCACCGAGATTTGGACGTTGAGTGGAGGCCGAGGACACGGTGGAGGATGAGGAGGCGGCGTTGCACACTATAACAGGACCAACTGCCTGGAAGCAAGAGCGTGGAGGTGGAAGCGGTGTGACCTGTCCAAGTTGCTGTTGTGGCTGTGCCGAAACCACATTTACCCAGTGGGCCGTGAAAGACAAGTATTGTCCCTGCCCGTAGTTACAGCTCCACATGTCGGCGCTGCCGTGCACTTTTGAATACACCAACAGGCTCAAGGACTGTCCCACCTTCTCTTGTACAAACTTATGCAGGGCTGGTACTGCCTTCTTCGTAAAGAAATGATGGCTTGGGACTCTCCACCTCGGCTCGACACAAGCCATCAATTCTCTGAAAGGTGCAGAGTCCACCACTTGAAAAGGGAGGGACTACAACACCAGCAACTTGGACAGGAGCACATTCAACTTCTGCGCCGTTGGATGAGTGGACGCATACTGTTGTCTCTTGGACATGGCTTCGCCGATGGATTGTTGGTGGAATGGCTGACTAAAAGCGGGAGAAGCAGGAGCGACAGAAGGAGGGTTTGACACACAGCTCCCTTCGGCTGAGGTGGTGGAGCCTTGGCTGGATGAAGGAGGGAGCGGATGGCCACTGGGTGATGCAGCAGGCTGGACCACTACATCGGAGCCACAGTTCTCCCAGGCCGCTTTATGGTGGCGAAGCATGTGCTGACGCAGGGCCGTGGTGCCGATATTGGGACCTTGGCCACACTTTACCTTCTGCCGACGGATCTTGCATGTGGCTACGTGAACCTCCTCCGGATGCCTTATGAAAAACTTCCACACCACCGAGTAGCTGATTTTCCTACCCGCAGTCCGCACTAATTGACTGCTACTGGCGCCGTCTGCAGGAACCCCTGTTCCACTACCTAACGTAAAGGTAGGCTGCCGCGAAGCAGGTGGTCTCCCCCAAGCACGTTTGGCTCCTGAATTTCCACTCCTGTCACCACGCTGACTGCCAACCGTGCTACCGCCTTGCTGCCTCAAGGGCAACCTGCAACTCTCTTCTCCTGATGATGATGAAGCCCCTTCTGTACCCGGCTCCCAATTGCGATCGGCTTCATCAACATCAACAGGTGTGTGCATGTCACTGATGTCCTCCTCAGGTTCCCCAACAGTGTCTGCTTCAGGACACTGAACCCTTGCAACACCGTCTTCCACGTCACTCTCCGCATCACTACTTGGACGCCTAGCGTAGCCAATGGCACATGTCTCCTCCCCTTCTTAGCGGTCCAGTAGCTGCTGACTGTCTTCTATTAGATTGTCCTCAGTAAATAATGGAGCTGAACCCACAGCATAAGATACTTCTTTAGGAGAGGGAACAGCATAGGACAAAGGCAATGGGAGGACAGGGACTGCTCCCGGGCCATGCCAACTGAGGGCTGGGTCTGAGGAACCCACCGACTGTTGACTGGGGGTGTCAGATGCCACTTGTGATGATGTGGATGAGCGTGTTAACCAATCGACGACGGCAGATGGGTCGACCGCTGGCTGATAACGGGAGCTCAGGCCTCTCGCTGCAACTCCTGCTGCCACTCGCCCTAAGTCTGCTACAAACCCTGCCTGAAGAAATTAGGCCTCTGCCACTCCTCTGTGCACGTCCTGGCACTTCTCTGCCTGACATACTTAGTGCGTTTATGAGGTTATTACAATACGCTACACTACTCTTTAAAAAGTATTTGTGTAGAACAGCAGCAGGTGATTACTTACGGCTGTCCTTTCACAGTATGTAGGCCCTTTACAGGTACAAGATGGTACACTACTTGGATGTATGTATGCGGTATGCACTGATGAGGGCAGTAAGATGCGCAACTATAGGCAGAAAAAACTCAGTATTTTTTAAAAACACCAGCCGGTGAATACTATTGTTTGGACTTTGACAGTATGGAGCACCTTGACAGATTAACAGGTACTAAATGGTACAATACTTGGATGTACCTATGCGGTATGCACTGATGAGGGCAGTAATATGCGCAACTATACGCAGAAAAAAACTCTGTTGATTTTTAAAAACACCAGCCAATGAATACTATTGTTTGGATTTTAACAGTATGGAGCACCTTGACAGATTAACAGGTACTAAATGGTACAATACTTGGATGTACCTATGTGGTATGCACTGATGAGGGCAGTAATATGCGCAACTATATGCAGAAAAAACTGTATTTTTTAAAAACACCAGCCGGTGAATACTATTGTTTGGACTTTGACATTATGTAGCCCCTTGACAGATTAACAGGTACAAGACCGTACACTACTTGGATGTACCTATGCGGTATGCACTGATGAGGGCAGTAATATGCGCAACTATAGGCAAGAAAAACTCTGTATTTTTTAAAAACACCATCCGGTGAATACTATTGTTTGGACTTTGACGGTATGGAGCACCATGACAGATTAACAGGTACTAAATGGTAAAATTCTTTGATGTACCTATGCGGTATGCACTGATGAGGGCAGTAAGATGCGCAACTATAGGCAGAAAAAACAGTGTTTTTTAAAAACACCAGCCGGTGAATACTATTGTTTGGACTTTGACGGTATGGAGCACCTTGACAGATTAACACGTACTAAATGTACAATACTTGGATGTACCTATACGGTATGCACTGATGAGGGCAGTAATATGCGCAACTATACACAGAGAAAAACTCAGTATTTTTTAAAAACACCAGCCGGTGAATACTTATTGTTTGGACTTTGACAGTATGGAGCACCTTGACAGATTAACAGGTACTAAATGGTACTATACTTGAATGTACCTATGCGGTATGCACTGATGAGGGCAGTAATATGCGCAACTATATGCAGAAAAAACTCTTTTTTTTTTAAAACACCAGCCGGTGGATACTATTGTTTGGACTTTGTACTATTTAGTACCTGTTAATCTGTCAAGGTGCTCCATACTGTCAATACTTGGATGTACCTATGTGGTATGCACTGATGAGGGCAATTATATGCACAACTATACGCAGAGAATATAAGTTTTTATTTTAAAAACACCAGCAGGTTATTACTTTTGCCAGGAGTCAGGACTTTCCTTGTATCTAGACTTGTTACAGATACAGAATAGTAGACTGCTTTGATGTAGGCATGTCTTATGCACGGATTAGGGCAGACAAATGCACTACAGTCGGCTGAAAAATAATGTATTTGTGAAAGCAGCAGGATCCAACAGTGCAGCACCACAATAAAAAAATATACAGGGATTAAACCCTAAATTGCACTCTGTCACACAATTCTGAGCAGCAGATGATTTGCGGAGCAAAATAAAAAATGAATTGCGCTGAAAAATGAGGTGGTAAGATGGTTGAGAAAGTTCAGGCAGCTTGGAGATCTGTATGATGCAGCTGACAGCTATCTGCCCCTCTCTGCTGCAATGCTCAATAACGTGAATAGGAGGTTTAGCAATCAATGATCCTTCTCAGTGTAACAGCACAGCACTCTGCACTCCTGCCTTTCCCCAATGCTGATGTGACTAGCAGTTGCAGTGTAACGCTGTGGTATGAGCTAGTCACACACACGCAGTCCCGTCCTCTCCATCTGAGTGCATAGATGAAATGAAGAGAGGCAAGATGGCTGCCTACCTTCATTCCCACCGCTTTTTCCCGCCCTCCCATAATCCCCTGCCCCTTGTACTCACACGTGGATCTGCCATTTTAGGTCTCCTATAGCCTGGAACTCTGTAAAATGAAGTTTAATTAAGCGAAATTCCATGAAATAAAATTTCATGAAATTTGTAACGAATTCGGGTTCGTCAACTTCGATTCGCTCATCTCTAATCATAGATACACATCTAACACACATACACACATCATACATACACATAAATCTATCATGCACACATAATACATGTACACACATCATACAAAATCATGCACATACATATATACAATACACATCCCCCAACCCAAAGCCTCTCCTTACCCCCAGGAGGTGATTGCTGGAGATCGGGTTGGCTGAGTGAGGCTGCCTTGCTTCTGCGCCAGGGTCACTTCAGTAGGAGCTCCTCAGACCTGCAGGGCCGCACATAGTAGAAGTAAAAAAAAAGTGCTGGCAGCGATCGTTCGGGCCCCTGAGCAGTGGAGAGCAAGCAGGATATGAGGGGGATTTACTAGTGGAGCGCTGCCTGCTGCGTTCCTCCGAACGTGGTGACGTCTGATAAGTGGAGCGCAAGCAGCGCTTCTCCAGAATGCTTAGGACAGGGGGAGGAGGCCTTAGGTCCTGAATACTGCATTTTGCACAAATTCGTGGTAAAATCGCGGCAAAAAACGCTGCGATTTTACCGCGATTTTGCGCAAAATGGAGTATTGTTAGTAATGCCCTAAAGCTTTTCAGGTGCCCCCTTTTGGATGGGGGCCCTAGGCAATTGCCTAAGATGCCCTGCCCTAACGCCGGCCCTGATTATGAGCTAGACTAATTTTACAGCCCCTGTAGCATAGTCACAACTCTCCATAGCTACTGTAATTGTTGACACACTCTGCAGGGCCGGTTTTAGGCTTAGCGTGGCCCTGGGCAAAATTAAAAGTGGGGCCCCAAAAGTCATAATAGTGCACTAGCCAGATTTGCACATTTTGGTCTGTTCAACTACCATGAAAAATATCTAAAAAGCAATTTGTTACCGGCAGTGTGAAAGAAGCCTAACCACACTCCCATCATCCTCCCACTGTCCCCAAACACACAGAGACATATACGCATTTATATCCAAGAGTATACCTTTATAGCAATTGCATACAATACACACACACAGATCTTTATTTATGTGGAGATACATGTGTTTAATCATGTTGATGTAATAATAATTTAATAAATATTTATACATCACTATATGCATTTACGGCATTGTCCGGCATTGTTCATATTCAAATTTGCAATATTTTGCAAATATATAGACGAATATTCGTCCTATATTCACACATTTCGCATATTCGTTAAATTCACATATGTGAATATTCGCATAATCGCGTATTTGATGAAGACACCAGTGAGGGGGTGGGCAACTTTACTATTGGTTGCGAGGGATGTTGTTGATAACCTCTGACAAGTGTATTTGCATCATTCTAATTAGCCCACAAGTGAAAAGAAGGAATATGCAAATATGTGATATGGATGTCTGGGCATGCTGGGAGTTGTAGTTTTGAAACAGCAGGCAACACACTGTTTGGAAAACACATGAAGAAAAAATATACATACTGTACATATATATTTTTTCTGTGTTTTCCAAACAGTGTGTGCCAGCTGTTTCAATACCACAACTCCCAGCATGCCCAGACATCCATATCCTGTACGGACATAGTGGGAGTTATAATTTTGCTAAATCTATCTATAGACTGAATATATATATATATATATATATATATATATATATATATATTGTGATGCATATATATTTGCTAATAATAAACTTTAGGAGTCAATTGACACCTAATTGACACATCCAAGATAGCGGGTGATGTGAAGCTGTGCCGTGGCAGCAGCACGCGCGCAGTAGCCAGTAATACAGAGCGGGGAGGTGGAGGTAAGAAATGTATATTGAAGAGCCAGTTCGGAATTGTCCAGAGACCTGAGGGGAGGAGCTGATGGAAAGTTGTCCAAGGTGCATGGAATTCCATCACAGTGGCCCTAGAATAAATGAGGAGGAGGGGGGGGGGGGGGGGGGGAGGAGGGGGTGCAGTTTGGCCACCGCTGTGATAAATGCGGCACTAGGTCTGGGTAATATTGGCCTAGTGACAGATACACCATTACATATGACGTGCAGAAAAAAAATATATACATAAACATACACATGTACAATCACAAATATACGCACACACAAATATATATCATGTGTTTATTCATGCTGTACACACACATCACACTATAAATGCATGTAAGAGAAATAGTTCACATCACACATGTTCACACACTAGATCAGCGTTTCCCAACCAGGGTGCTTCCAGCTGTTGCAAAACTACAACTCCTAGCATGGGAGTTGTAGTTTTGAAACAGCTGGAGGCACCTTGGTTGGGAAACACTGCACTAGATATAAATATACTTACTTTTACTGAGAGCTTGCTGGGGGCAGAGAATACTTTAGCAGTTAGGTGTTGATGGCCGGATTCTGTGCTTCATGGAGCCTGCAGGCCATCTCACCCATCGGCCGACAGGCAGATACACTGTGCAAATCTACCAGCAGCAGGAGCGGGAGGAGGAGCTGGTGGAGGGGGGGGGGGGGGGGGTTGTTAAAGGAGCCCATCCTCTCCCTGCCAGCACTACATGAATGGCCTCTTCTGAGAGCTTTTAAGAAGCAGCAAGGCTCACTTCTAAATGGTGCTGGCTACACTGCCACACATTCCTCGAGTCGCAAATACCGTAGCAGCTCGCAGAGGGCCCCCTGGGGGATGGGGGCCCTGGGTAATTGGTCGGTTTTCCCTGCCTTAACGCCGGCCCTGACCCTCTGATGTCAGTTGCTAAATCTGGAGATGTTACCAAAATAACAATTCCTTCAAGACAGTATCTGTTCATGTTTGAGGTCTGGAGATTAGATGAGCAAAACTTATAGAAAAAGCATCAGTCTTGATTTTTCTAAGACCCAGGTCTATACTATAATACGTAATTGTGATGTCTTGCTCCCTCTAAAAATGTCTACACTCCTCAAATGTCCACTTTTCTCTGCTGGAGAGAATTTATGTAAAAAGTAGGCATGAGGATGCAAATTTGTAAGAGAAGTAGAACTTTGTGAGACAAATGGAGCTAAAGAAAATGTCTATGTGCAGCTCACAACAAAATAAACAAGGTTAACTGAGATACTCTCACACCCAGAGAGTGGTAAAAATATATACTAAAAATCGAGATTTTCCTAGCCTGTGACGGAAAATATTAGTTATATGAAGACAGGAGGCAAGTATCTTATGCATTAACCTTTATTAATGCCCATAGCAGAATATTCACTATTCAATTCAATGTAAATGAACAGAAAACTTCAAATACTACAACTCCCAGCAGTCCTTGGGCCACAGTAGCCACTCCTATCCCTGTAGCCCCTATATAAGGACTGCCCCATAATAGATCTTCCTCTTTCTTCATGCGAATCACCGCCGCACCGGAACCATGAATTCCAACCGGACGTCGCCGCAACCTCCAGACTTTTCGGCCAGCCGGCCCGATATCTCAGCTTCCGGAGACAAACTGGGGTAACTCCAACCGCGTCCCAACGGGGACCTTAGATAAAACTAAAACGTCTTCGACCAACAGGTCATCCGCACACAGGAAACCAGCAGCTGCGATCAGTAACCTGAAAAGAGAATGCAGAATCGTAATAGGGTTGGGTAGGGAGGGAAGATACTCGCCTCCTGTCTTCATATAACTAATATTTTCAGTCACAGGCTAGGAAAATCTCGATTTATATATCAGACAGGAGGCTCATCTCTTATGCAGGTTCAAAGCTAACAGACTAAAGCATTAAATACACGATAAGCATAACATAATAATCATAAAACCGACATGGAGACATGTACCTCCGGCCTGAAGTAAAAACGGCGAAATGTGGTCTCAGAAGACCAATCGGCCGCCAGTAAAAGATCAGCGAGGGAACCCCCCGCCGTGACCACTTTAGTAGCCATAGCCCCTCTGGAAGAGTGTGCTCCAAAAAGGGATATGTCTATACCCGCCATCTCCATGGCGGACCGTACCCACCGCGCCAGAGTGGCGGAGGTGACCGGGTGATGAGGTCTGACATAAGAGACAAGGAGTTGAGAAAAGTCAGGAGAGCGTAGTTCAGCAGTGCATGATTCGTAAGCCTGTAGGCACGAACAACGTAGAGCCGGGGATGCGCAGGAAAATATGGATAGAAAACTGAGTGTAACCCCGTCTTGGTCCTACGGACCACCGAGAATTTGACACCCTGAGGCGAGAATTGACTTCTAGAAATGTCCAGGGCCTTAACGTCCGAGACTCTTTTGATTGAGATCAGACACAAAAGGACCGTAAGTTTGTAAAACAACAGTCGCAACGAAAGCGCATCATTGTCCTCCCATCTAGAGAACATGTCAAGCAATCGGGAAACATCCCAGGTTGATTGATATTTAGGACGAGGCGGTCGCTTAAATTTGATACCTCGCAACAACCTACACACTAATGGATGTTTGCCAACCGGCAAAGAGTCCACAGGACAGTGGTAAGTGGAAATAGCCGATTGGTACACGTTGATGGAGCTAAACGATTTACCAGATTCAAAAGAATCCGCCAGATAATTCACCACTACAGATACAGGTGCTTGTACGGGATCAACCTGTCGTTGATCACACCAACGCACCCAGAGTCTCCTGGCTGATCGATATGCCGATCGAGTCCCCCTAGCTGACTTAGAAAGGTCACTGTCCGCGTCTGGCACCCCGAAACCAACCACGCCAGGAGAGTCAGATTGCCCTCCGCTACCAGAGGGTGAATGCCCTTGGTCGGATTAGAGAGAATCTGCGGAAAAATAGGCAGTAGCCTGGGATAATCCAAGGTCATCCCCAGAAGGAGGGGAAACCAGGGTTGCGTCGGCCACCAGGGGGTGATCAACACAACCGTCGCCTTCTGGTTCGCTATGTGCAGGAGAACCCTGGGAATCATGGAGAACGGGGGAAACGCATAATGTGTTCCCTCCGGCCAGGTCTGGCGAAAGGCGTCTACCGCAGACGCTTCCGGGTCCGGCCGCCAGCTGAAGAAGCGAGGTAGATGATGATTGAGGCGCGAGGCAAATAGATCTATGCCCAACGGACCCCAAAGTAGATTCAGCTGAAGGAAGATTGAGCGATATAGACTCCAATCGCTGGAGTCGAGAAGATAGCGAGAATTCCAATCGGCTACCGTATTGGAAACTCCCAAAATATATTCCGCCAAAGGAACAACGTTGCGGGAGAGGCAGAAATGCCAAAAGTCCTTTGCGATGTTCGCCAGGATTTTGGATCTGGTGCCCCCAGGCGGTTGACATACTGCACCGCTGCAACATTGTCCATGCGCAATAATACGCAGCAATTGGACGCTTCCGACAGGAAACTCTTGACGGCGAACTACGCGGCCAGAAGCTCCAATTCATTGATTTGAAGGAGGGACTCCTCTGAGGACCAGGTCCCTCCCGTGGCGGCGTCTCCGAAACGAACGCACCAACCTAAGCGGCTCGCATCCGACTCTAAGATGAAGTCCGGATTGGAGTTGAAGATCGTCTTGCCGTTCCATTCGACGGCATGACGCAGCCACCACCGCAATTCTGCCTTGGCTTCCGCACAAAGGGGTATCTCGTCTGCATACCTGAGACCCTGTCGTAGATGAAGGATTTTGAGTCTCTGGAGGGCCCTGTAGTGCAGAGGGGCTGAAAATATAGCCTGAATGGAGGCCGCTAAGAGGCCTACCAGGCGAGCCAGGATCCGCAAGGATAAGTAATTTTTGCGCAAAACTGCCCTGATCTCTTTGCAAACGAGGGCCAATTTCGCCTTGGGCAGACATAGCACGGCCTGATTGGTGTCCACCAAAAAACCCAAGAACTCCAGTTCCTTGGCCGGAACGAGGATTGATTTCTTGTGATTGACTAGGAATCCCAGTCCTTGTAACAGAGAAATCGTCCACATCATGTGGAGAGAGGCTTGATTTCTTGAGCGAGCCATGATGAGAATGTCGTCCAGATAAATAATCAGACGTACCCCTCTGCTTCTCAGGGATGCCACCACTGGTTTCAAGAGTTTGGTGAAACACCAGGGGGCGGACGAGAGACCGAATGGGAGGCAATTGCCACATCCGATCCCTCCAGAGGAAGCAAAGTAGTCGCTGTAAAAACGGATCCATGGGAACGGTGAGGTAGGCGTCCTTTAAATCCACCTTCACTAGCCAGTCCCCCGGTTGCAGAAGATCCTGAAGGCAATGGATGCCCTCCATTTTGAAATGTCGATAAGCGACATGTTGATTTAGATCCCGAAGATTTATCACGGGGCGGTAACCGCCCCTTTCTTCTTTACAAGGAAGAGGTTGCTGACAAACCCCGGGGATGATGGATTGACCTCTACGACCGCCCGTTTGGACAGAAGGTCTTGTAATTCGTTGTCTATGAGAACAACATTTTGCTGTGAAAACCGGATAGGGGGAGGGATTATGCCCAGCTCCGGTGGGGTCAGGAGGTCTATATGATACCCCGCTACAGTATGGGGTCCAATTGCCAGAGCGAGGGTGTGAGATCGCTTCTGGATGAAATAGTGGTGCACCTAGGGCATCTAGGATGACCTCACCCTGGGATTCAGGGTCGGCATTAGTGGTGAACGCCGAAGGCCCAGCATCCTCATCATGGGATTCAGACTCAGAGACCGAAGTCTCGCCCGATTCATCATCTGATTCCTCGTCCGAGGGTTCTACATATGAGTCGGGCTTGGCCCGCCTGGCGGACCCCAAGGGGTCGTTGGGAGTCTGCAGGATGCTTGGGTCGGCAGTCCATGGGGGGAGCTGCCTGGAGCATATTATTTACTTCCCCTGCCGGGGAGTCAGAAGCCGCAACTGTATGCTTCCTCTTGTGGGAGGCTTTACCCTTTTTTGTAGGCAGCTCATCGCCGTGGGACAGCGGAATAGGGGTCAAAGACAGCACCTGTTGGGAGCCCGCAGGAGTAATAGCTGAGGCCAGGGATGCTTGAACAGACTTATTTATGAGTTCCTGAATTTGGGAGGCACTCATGAATTGCGCCGTATCTCAAGCTAATTCAACCCCCCCAGTGGGAGCAGATGTGGAAGCATCAGACATGATGAATTATGTGTAAAGTCAGGTAGGAGAATGGGGGAATTGACAGGTTAATAAGTATCCTGACAGTCCCTTATAAGTACTAACTGACAGGTTATAAGTCTCTATAGGGCAGATAGAAGAGCTTACTCTCACACAGAAAAGTCCAGGCTCCGACCTCCACACCGTTAGCACTGCACTGGCGCTACGGTGGGAGGAGAGCCCAGGAGTTAGTGAACCCAGGGACGAAGTCTTACGAGACTACGTCTCCTGGAATCACTATTATTGGATCTTGAAGGGACTGGCCACCGACACGTCAGATGGGCCCGCCCCTAGAACCAGTAAAGGCCGCGCTGGAAGACGCGGCCTGACGGCGAGGCCCCGCCCCCTGCCCGCGCGCGCGCGAAGGAGGAAGGAAGAAGAAGAAGGACGGGAAAATGGCGCAGAGGTATGATGGCGCCGATAGAAGAGAGGGAGAGAAGGGCAGAAAGGGGGGGGGGGGGGAGAGAAGAGTCCAGAGAAGCACCACCGACAGCAATAAACCGGAAGAACCGGTAGAAGGATATAACCAGGTAAAGAGATATATACAAACGGAGATTAAAAATAAATATCCGAATGAATATATATATATATATATATATATATATATATATATATATATATATATAAAAAATATAAAATAGCACCTATATAGAAATAGCACCAGAGAAGGACCATGGTACCTTCCACAGGCTATACAGTGCCACAATGCAAGAAAAAACTGTAAGAAATACCCAATATGGAAGTACTTATCTGAAAATCTGCTATGAGCAGAAAGAAAGAGGAAGATCTATTATGGGGCAGTCCTTATATAGGGGCTACAGGAATAGGAGTGGCTACCGTGGCCCAAGGACTGCTGGGAGTTGCAGTATTTGAAGTTTTCTGTTCATTTACATTGAATTGAATAGTGAATATTCTGCTATGGGCATTAATAAAGAAAGGTTAATGCATAAGATATGAGCCTCCTGTCTGATATATAACTCTAGATTGCTCAGTCCTCAGTTTACAATCTGTCAGAAGTACTGAGGTATGGTGTATGTTTGGAATCCTTACATATATTGGTTTAATGTAAGGATTTCAAACATACACCATACATCAGTACTTGTAACAGATGGTAAAGTGAGGACTAAGAAATCTTGATTTTTAGCAAATGAACCTAATCCTACCTCAGATACATCAACGTATAATGTGATGTAAGAGGTTAGGCTTAATTAATTTAGGAGGCTTAACCCCGTTTTTGCATTTTAATTTTTTCCTCATCACCTTCTAAAAATCATAACGCTTTAAATTTTGCACCTAAAAATCCATATGATGGCTTATTTTTTGCGCCACCAATTCTACTTTGCAGGGAAATTAGTAATTTTACCCAAAAATCCACGGCGAAATGGAAAAAAAAATCATTGTGCGACAAAATTGAAGAAAAAAAATGTATTTTGTAAATTTTGGGGGCTTCTGTTTCTACGCAGTGCATTTTTTGGTCAAAATTATACCTTATCTTTATTCTGTAGGTCCATATGGTTAAAATGATACCCTACTTATATAGGTTTGATTTTGTCGCACTTCTGAAAAAAAATCATAACTACATGCAGGAAAATTTGTACGTTTAAAATTGTCATCTTCTGACCCCTGTAACTTTTTTATTTTTCCGCGTACGGGCCGGTATGAGGGCTCATTTTTTGCACCGTGTTCTGAAGTTTTTAATTGACCTTTTGATCGCTTTTTATTCATTTTTTATGATAAAAAAAGTGACCAAAAATACGCTATTTTGGACTTTGGAATTTTTTTGCGCGTATGCCATTGACCGTGCGGTTTAATCAATGATATAATTTTATATTCCGGACAATTACGCGGCAATACCACATATGTTAATTTTTATTTACACAGTTTTTTTAATGGGAAAAGGGGGGTGATTCAAACTTTTATTAGGGAAGGGGTTAAATGACATTTGTTAACTTTTTTCCCCTTTTTTTTGCAGTGCTATAGCTCCCATGGGGAGCTATATCACTGCACACACTGATCTATTATGCTGATCCCTGCAAAGCCATAGCTTTGCACGGATCAGCGAGATAGGGGCTCGATTGCTCAAGCCTGTAGCTCAGGCTTGGAGCAATCAATCTCAGATTGGATGCTGCAGAGAGAGGTAAGGAGACCTCCTCCTGCATCCCAGCTTTTTGGACCATTTATCGCGATGTCCCGATCAGCCCTACTGAGCTGCCGGGAAGCGTTTACTTTCGTTTTCAGATGCGGCGATCAACTTTGATCGCCGCATCTGAAGGGTTAACAGCGCACGGCACAATGATCGGTGACGCACGCTGTTAGCCCAGGGTCCCGGCTATCGTTAGCAGCCGGGACCGACCCGGTGTGATGCTGGGTCACGGCGTGACCCCGTTTTTCACACCGGGACCGGGCTCAGGGCGTACCTGAGTCCTTAAGAAGTTAAAGGGGTACTCCGGTGGAAAATCAATGTTTTCAAATCAATTGGAGCCAGAAAGTAAAACACATGTGTAAATTACTTCTATTTAAAAATCTTAATCGTTCCAGTGCTTATCCGCTGCTGTATACTACAGAGGAAGTTCTCTAGTTCTTTCCAGTCGGACCATGGTGCTTTCTGCTGACACCTCTGTCCCTGTCAGTAACTGTCCAGAGCAGGAGTGAATCCCCATGGCAAACCTCTCCTGCTCTGGACAGTTCCTGAGACAGACAAAGATGTCAGCATAGAGCACTGTGGACTGGAGGACTGGAAAGAACTCCACTTCCTCTGTAGTATAAACCAGCTGATAAGTACTGGAAGAGTTAAGATTTTTAAATAGAAGTAATTTACAAATCTGTATAACTTTTCGGCACCAGTTGCTTTGGAAACATTTTTTCTTCCAGAGTGCCTCTTTAAAGACTGGGCAGAATCTCTTTTTTAATGAAGATCAACTCCCTTCTTAGTAAAATCTTCTACTGGACTCTTAGATCTTAGACCAGGCTTTGATGGAAATTTTCTATGTACAGATCAAGTTGGAACTCGAGTGCTCCTTACGTTCATAAGTTTCATAACCTTTCCAGTGCAGTTCTGAAGTGAGTTTCTTACTATTTACCAAGATTTATACTTTATTGCAGAAATTGAGGAAATTAACTAAGTAAACTTTTTACATAAATTATGGATTTAAGATTTCATGAGTCACAAAACTATACAAAGATGAGAGAGAGAAATGTGGTCTTGGATGGTCTTTACTAATGATGCACATGCAAAGAGAGACAAGGACCGGCACTACAGGGCTAAGCAGCAGACACAGCGTGGACAGATGGACACAAAGCTGACACAGACGAGCCCACAGTGGAGGTGCTCCATCCAAAGCTTGAAGCCACATGGAACAAAAGGAGCGAGACAGGAGACGGCACTCACCGCGTTCAGTAGGTTTATTCCATAACGGAGAGGATATTACAGATGGCAAGCGGGGGAGGTGGGTGGAAGGTTGGGAAGCCGGAGAAGGCGGTGGCAGTGGATTCGCTCACCCTGGTTCTCTATCACCATTGAATTATGCAAGACAAAAACAGAATATAGAACCCGGGTGAGCGAATCCACTGCCACCGCCTTCTCCGGCTTCTGCACAATTTTTGGTAGAACATCTTTCAAATGTGTCTACTGTTTGGTGGAGCTGTATTTATTATTTGTGTAAATTAAATAAACCTACACCACCTAATCCAGGGCACAAAGCTTAAACCAATCTCTGCAGTTCACTGGTTTCTTTAATTGTGCAGAATTTATCAAGTCTTTGCACCATTTTGGCAAATTTTAAGAAACCGTGTAAAAAATACACCAAGCAAAAAATCTATACTATCAACAAAATGATAAATTTCCCCTAATAATTGTTTTTACTTTATGTTTGCATGTAATAGGTTAATAAAATCATGTTTACACTTGTGTTGTGAATGGCAGTTGTGATCGCACCTCAAACTAATTTTGCTCTATTAATATGTCAAGCTTTAAAAAAAACACATTACTGTTAACATACGTTATTTACTCCTTTGGCACACCGCAAGAAATATTCTATAAGTGTGACATTTGTATGATATAGTTTCTAAGCTTGTACTATGTTATTTGCTTGATCAGCACTAGGGAGTCAGCATTCCAGAAATTTATGGTTATACATATAGCATAATGGCATTGCAGGGAGACGGGATAAGAGAGTTGGGAGAATGGTCTGGCAACAGCCATATGGTACCAAAAGACACTTCTAGCTTCCACTGAAGGCCAGAAGAAGTGCTGTTCGACACCATATGGCTGTTGCTAGACCACACTTTCTGCTCTCTTATCCTGTCTCCACGCTATGCCTTTATTCTGTATGTATAACCACGAATAAAGAAATTAGAAGACTCGATGTGGTGAGTGCTCCATCTCTACTTACCTTCAATGTGAGATTTCAATATGCTTTTTTTTTTGCTATTGGAAAGATGTTGAGCACAACTATTAAAGTTCTACCTGCTATCGTGTCTGAGATATTCGGACCATGCATTTCTTTCAGCTCCACCAGCGCATTGAACTGTGCTTGAGTTCATAGCACATATGTTTTTGTTGTTGTTCCATTAAAGAAATTGGACCAACATGGTTATTAACCTGTGTGCCATAATATGTAAAGTAACGGGACAGTGTTATGGTCTGCCCCTGCCCCAAATAGCATATACTTCTTGTCGATTCAGAAATTTGCAAACAAAAGAAGTGCCATCAAACAAAATTTTATTTGATCCATTAAAAACCACCAAACAATAAGTGAACGTGATCCCCAAACCAACAATAAAACATGCTCCAAGTTACATTGGAAAATCCCCGTAGTGTTAGTATTCACACCACGATGAATCACTGTCCATGGCAGCCACACGTGAGGTAGATAAAAACAATGCTTATGGTGTCTCAAGGGAAAACACTCCTCCTGCTGCCTTTAGGTATACAACAATAGATGTTTTGTACACAATATTTAATTCTCTCAATGCGTTTCTGCTGGTAATAGTCCCAGCATCATCAGGAGAGATTATACAAATCAGATAGGTTCGTTAAATCAGATAGGTTCGCTTAGGAGACACCCTTTATCTGTGAACTCAATAATGTATAGCACTCGGGTAACTAATGAGGCACTGTAAACATAACACTGTGAAAAAAGGAAGCTATTGCACTTAGTCCATAGTAAACAATTTCCCAATATTGCACATATAGCTAGTGCTCTTCACTGTTATTGCACAAGTCTACAATATTGCACAGTATATTTCACAGTTCAAGTATTACACCAGTTATTGCACATGTGCCCCCTCTGGATGCTGACAAATGTTGCCAGCCATCCAGTACTCACAGTAACCCCCTGCTTCAGTGCTCAATGGTGCTGTAGGAGCATTCATATGTGACGGCTTATACATCCAGTCCCGGCTGTGGCAGAAACCAGACTGATTCAGCTCGTGCTCATCAGTGCTGTGCCGGGTGGTACATGACGTCATAATCTGCCATCGGGAGATCGTGGTGCCCACCCGAACTGGTCACCGCCGCATCTCCAACCAGCGCACCATGCTTATTGCCAATACATCTCTATCATGTATTATATTATCCAAAACAAAGCCTTTCGTGGAAAGTATTTGTCAGGATTCGGCAGGCTGGAGGTGGATCCTCTGTGTCAGAGAGGGATTGGCGTGGACCGTGCCGGCGGACCGGTTCTAAGTTGCTACTGGTATTCAACAGAGCCCACCGCAAAGCGGGATGGTCTTGCAGCGGCGGTAGCAACCAGGTCGTATCCACCGGCAACGGCTCAACCTCTCTGACTGCTGAGATAGGCGCGGTAAAAGGGATTAGGCAAGAGCAAGGTCGGACGTAGCAGAAGGTCAGGGCAGGCAGCAAGGATCGTAGTCAGGGGCAAAGGCAAGAGGTCTGGAACACTGGCTTGGGATACACAAGGAATGCTTTCCCTGGCACAATGGCAACAAGATCCGACAAGGAAGTGAGGGGGAAGTGAGGTAATATAGGGAAGTGCACAGGTGAACACATTAATTAAAACCAGGCGCCAATCAGTGGCGCACTGGCCCTTTAAATCGCAGAGAGCCAGCGCGCGCGCGCGCTCTAAGGAGCGGGGCCGCGCGCGCCGGGACAGCACAGATGGGGAACGAGTCTGGTAAGCGGGCCGGGATGCGCACCGCGAGCGGGTGCGTCCCGCATCGCGAATCGCATCCCGGCTAGGGACATTATCGCAGCGCTCCCGGCCAGCGGGTCTGACCGGGGCGCTGCGAACAAGAGAACTCTGCGAGCGCTCCGGGGAGGAGCGGGGACCCGGAGCGCTCGGCGTAACAGTACCCCCCCCCCCCTCGGGTCTCCCCCTCTTTTTTGAACCTGAAAATCTGTGAATAAGGTCCTTGTCGAGAATGTTATCCTCGGGTTCCCATGACCTCTCCTCAGGACCGCAATTCTCCCAATCTACAAGAATTTTTTTTTTACCTCTGACCGTCTTAGACGCGAGAATTTCTTTAACCGAGAAGACATCTGAGGACCCGGAGACAGGAGTAGGAGCAACAACCTTGGGAGAGAAGCGGTTAAGGATAAGCGGTTTAAGGAGAGAGACATGAAAAGCATTGGGAATACGGAGAGAAAGGGGAAGAAGGAGTTTGTAGGCGACAGGATTGATTTGGCACTTGATTTTAAAGGGTCCAAGATAACGTGGTCCCAGTTTATAACTGCGGACACGGAAGCGGATATACTTGGCGGAGAGCCACACTTTGTCTCCAGGAACAAAGACAGGAGGAGTCCTTCTTTTTTTGTCGGCATGCTTCTTCATCCGGGATGAGGCCTGTATGAGGGATTTTTGAGTCTCTTTCCAGATGGTGGAGAAGTCCCGGGTAACCTCATCAACAGCGGGCAAACCAGAAGGCGGGGGAGTGGGGAGGGGGGGAAGAGGGTGACGGCCGTACACCACAAAGAACGGGGATTTAGCGGAGGATTCAGAGACTTTGAAATTGTACGAGAATTCGGCCCAGGGTAGAAGATCGGCCCAATCATCCTGGCGGGAGGAAACAAAATGTCGCAAATAGTCACCAAGAACCTGGTTAACTCTCTCCACTTGCCCATTGGATTGGGGATGATAGGAAGACGAGAAATTTAATTTGATTTCAAGCTGATTACAGAGGGGCCTCCAGAATTTCGACACAAATTGAACGCCTCTATCCGAGACGATATGCGTGGGAAGCCCATGAAGGTGAAAAATGGGCACAAAAAATTGTTTCGCCAACTGTGGCGCAGAAGGAAGACCTGGAAGTGGAATAAAATGTGCCATCTTGGAGAAACGATCAACGACCACCCAAATGACTGTGTTGCCATGGGATAAAGGGAGGTCTGTTATAAAGTCCATAGCAATCTGAGACCATGGTAGCTCAGGAACAGGCAGAGGATGAAGGAGGCCGGCAGGCTTCTGACGAGGAGTTTTGTCCCGGGCACAGACTGTACAAGCCCGAACAAAATCAGCAACATCTGCTTCCAGGGTAGGCCACCAATAAAAACGAGAGATGAGCTGGATGGACTTTTTGATGCCAGCATGGCCGGCGAGGTGTGAGGAGTGTCCCCACCTGAGGATCCTGAGGCGCTGGCGTGAAGGGACGAAGGTCTTTCCAGGAGGAGTTTGTCTGATGGAAGCTGGGGAAGCTGAGATCAGTCACTCAGGAGGAATAATGTGTTGCAGGGAGGCTTCCATTTCAGAGGCATCCGAGGAACGAGAGAGGGCGTCAGCCCTGATGTTCTTGTCCGAAGGGCGAAAATGAATCTCAAAGTTAAAACGGGCAAAAAACAACGACCACCTAGCCTGGCGTGGGTTCAGCCATTGGGCAGACTGAAGATAAGAGAGATTCTTGTGATCAGTGTATATAATAATTGGGTATTTGGACCCCTCCAGCAGGTGCCTCCATTCCTCGAGGGCTAGTTTTATGGCCAGCAGTTCTCGATCACCAATGGAGTAATTTTTCTCCGCCAGAGAGAAGGTCCTAGAAAAGAAACCACAAGTAACGTTATGTCCAGAAGAGTTTTTTTGTAGGAGTACAGCTCCGGCTCCCACCGAGGAGGCGTCTATCTCCAGTGAGAAGGGTTTAGATGGATCAGGTCTGGAGAGTACGGGAGCAGAAGAAAAGGCAGTTTTGAGACGGTTGAACGCCTCGTCCGCTTGAGGAGGCCAGGACTTAGGGTTGGCGTTTTTCTTGGTTAGGGCCACAATTGGGGCCACAATGGTGGAAAAATGTGGAATAAATTGTCTGTAGTAATTGGCAAACCCCAAGAAACGTTGGATAGCTCGGAGTCCGGAGGGGGTGGCCAATCTAACACGGCTGACAGTTTGTCCGGGTCCATTTGAAGTCCCTGGCCAGAGACTAAATATCCTAGGAAGGGAAGAGATTGGCATTCAAAGAGACATTTCTCCATCTTGGCATATAATTGATTGTCCCGGAGTCTCTGAAGAACCAGGCGGACATGACGGCGGTGTTCTTCGAGGTTAGAAGAGAAAATCAAAATGTCGTCCAAGTAGACCACAACACAGGTATATAATAAATTACGAAAAAATTCATTTACAAAGTCCTGGAAGACAGCAGGGGCGTTGCAAAGCCCAAAGGGCATAACCAGATATTCAAAGTGTCCGTCTCTGGTGTTAAATGCGGTCTTCTACTCATCCCCTTCCCTGATGCGGATGAGATTATATGCACCTCTTAAATCCAATTTGGTGAAGATGTTGGCGCCACTTAGGCGGTCAAAGAGTTCCAAGATAAGAGGCAGGGGATAGTGGTTTTTATAGTGATTTTAAGACCGCGGTAATCAAAGCATGGTCTTAAGGAACCGTCTTAGGAGACAAAGAAGAACCCTGCTCCGGCAGGGGAGGAAGACTTGCGGATAAATCCCCTTTTTAAATTTTCTTGGATGTACTCCGTCATGGCTTGTGTTTCAGGAGCTGACGGGGGATAGATTCTGCCCCGGGGTGGAGTAGTACCAGGAAGGAGATCAATAGGACAGTCATAAGGCCTGTGAGGAGGCAAAGTCTCTGCTTGTTTTTTGCAAAAAACATCGGCATAGTCCAGATAGGCCTTGAGGAGACCTGGTATCGGAGGAGCCATAGGGTTTTGACTGGCAGGACTGGGAGCAGACGTAAGGCATTTTTTGTAGCAAGAAGTACCCCAGTTCTTGATTTCCCCGGTGGTCCAGTCAAGGGTAGGGGAATGGCGTTGAAGCCAAGGCAGTCCGAGAAGAATTTCAGAAGTGCAGTTAGAAAGGACCAGAAATTCAATCTTTTCGTGATGGGGTCCAATGCACATTAACAGGGGTTCTGTGCGGTAACGCACAGTACAGTCCAATCTTTCACCATTAACTGAGGCGATGTAGAGAGGTCTGGCGAGACTGGTCACTGGGATGTTGAACCTGTTAACGAAAGAGGCCAAAATAAGATTTCCTGCAGATCCAGAATCCAAGAAGGCCACAGCTGAGAAGGAGGAGTTATAAGAAGAAATCCGCACAGGCACAGTAAGACGTGGAGAAGCAGAGTTCACACCTAGAGCTGTCTCACCTTTGTGCGGAATCGGAGTGCGTCTTTCCTGACGTGGAGGATGGATAGGACAATCCTTCAAGAAGTGTTCGGTACTGGCACAGTACAGGCATAGGTTCTCATTGTGGCGGCGTGTCCTCTCTTGTATTGTCAGGCAAGACCGGTCCACTTGCATAGCCTCCACAGCGGAAGGCACAGGAACAGATTGCAGCGGACCAGAGAAGAGAGGAGCCGGGGAGAGAAACCGCCTAGTGCGAACAAAGTCCATATCCTGGCGGAGCTCCTGGCGTCTTTCGGAAAAACGCATGTCAATGCGGGTGGCCAAATGAATAAGTTCATGCAGGTTGGCAGGGATTTCTCGTGCGGCCAGCACATCTTTGATGTTACTGGATAGGCCTTTTTTGAAGGTTGCGCAGAGGGCCTCGTTATTCCAAGATAATTCGGAGGCGAGAGTACAAAATTGGATGGCGTACTCGCCTACTAAAGAATTACCCTGGACCAGGTTCAGCAGGGCAGTCTCGGCAGAAGAAGCTCGGGCTGGTTCCTCGAAGACACTTCGAATCTCCGCGAAGAAAGAATGTACGGAGGCAGTGACAGGATCATTGTGGTCCCAGAGCGGTGTGGCCCATGACACGCCCGCCCAGCTAGAATGTCGTGTAGCTGAGTCCCAGATGATAACACCTCCCAAGCCAGGGAATAACAGAAAACTAAAAATATAGATATCTGAAGAACCGCTGAACCATTTTTAACCAGGTAAGAAGCATTTTAATCAGGATCACCCGCACTACAAGCCTGTGTAACAGATTTAGTGCGGGTGATTCTGATGACAGATTTCCTTTAAGCCTCTTAGTTCTATGTAGGTCTCATATCATAAACTAAATGTGCTGCTGGAAGTCATGTGGAAACTGTGAAAAATGCTCCACGTTCCAACACATACGGTATTATAGATTCTCACTTAGGTTTGTTATAAATAACTTGTCTAGATTGTTTGGTCATTTTATTCATTTTATTCTTTTTGAGTTGCAGTGCAAAGGTAAAACAAATATTAGTTTTATTTTCAATTTTTTTAGTGGAAAATACAGCCAGGCAAATCAGAGCAAAACAGTAGTCAGAGACAGTGACACAGACATTTAGTTTAAATATGGCTTTTCCTGTTTTTATTTTTCCAGCAAAAAAAATCCTAAGGAGTGTTGACACTAGTGCTTCTGAATTGACGATAGGTAGCTATCAGTTGCCCACACTGCAGCTAAATCTTTAAGTATGAACCACGTTTTCTAATACTAATAAGCTGAGAAAATTGATTTATATAATAAATTGATCATTCAGGGCTATGTAGCACTTATTTTATAAATGGCACTTTTATACAGTAGTGATACTACTGAACCTTATTTTCAATATACCAATAAAATACCATATACCTAAAAGACCATACTGTATATATCCTAATCGTTGTTATTCCATCTATTATATCCACAATGTTACCATAGTTGACAATAAGTATATAAAGACACTGGGGAAGATTTAGCAAAATCTGTCTTGAGGAAAAGTTGCTGAGTTGCCCATAGCAACCAATGAGATAGCTTCTTTAATTTTTAACAAGGCCTCTACAAAATGAAAGAAGTGATCTGATTGGTTGCTATGAGCAACTCAGCAACTTTTCCTCAAGACAGGTTTTGATAAATCGTCCCCACTGTTACCACTGTTATCTTTAGGGTGTGTTGTAATCGTACAAATGGTGCAATCTACACCCTCTGTCCCTTGTTTGCATATAATACATTGCCCACAATTATCTTTCAAATAGATTTAGGTACTTTTTTTTTTTTTTTTTTTTACTTTTCATTCATATTCTACTGTTATTGCCATTGTAAACGTAAGTTGTTTAAATGGATTTCAGGCATTTTCGTTAGCAGTATTTGGGTGGTATCAGGAGACTGCCCCGGCCAGGTCTCTACTGAAATAATCCTGATGGAGTTTGCCGATGTTCTTGGTTGCTGAGGTCCAAAAAACCTTCCTTCCTGTTTCTGAAGCACTACAGGTAAAGGGTATTTTATTTATTATTTTATTATATATTATATATACATATTATATATACAAAACACATCCTACTTGTCCAGCGCTAACTACAAAGAAATCTTCCCTACAGGTGGCTTACTACCAGCCACCCAGTGAAACATTCATCAACACTCCAGGCAAACATCCCTTTTAAAGCTGCACACCTCAGGACTCCAACTGTATTTAGAGGTTCCTCTAAGCTTCAGCTTACAGACTGAGTTACTCCTAGTCCATAAGCCCAGTGACAATCTGTATTCAGTACCTGTCAGTATTTGGGTGTCTGAAAACCTTGAGTATCCCAGGAAGTAAATGAAAAGCCCCACTACCAAACCTGTCATTCATCCCATAAAATTCCACGCCCAACAATAGGACTTATCAAAATCCCTAGCAAACTAAGTCTTGAAAGGGGTTTATCTAGTTCTTGGTTTCCCAGCTTTCCCTGGAGGAAATGTGCACTTCCTGGAAGTTGGTATCCACATATGACAGGTCCCTTAGTGACCCCCAATGACCATTTATGTCATTGTCTCACAATATATAGTATATAAGATGTATACTGATATTACTTAATTTACTCAGCAATATTATATCTTTTGGAAAAAATAAATCACTACTGTCGACAACTGTCCTTTCCCAACTCTCCATATACTGGATGTTCAGCATTTGTCTACATAGCTTTTTTTTCTGAAATTTTATACAATATCTGTTTCTTATAGTATAGATAATATCTAAGAAGACAGATAAAAGTTTTCAAGCTCATTTTCACTCGAAGACATTTATCTAGTAATTTAAAAAAATAACCTCTATTTTACAAATCTGTTCATAGGAGTGGTAGGTGGTAGGTGTCTCTGTTCAGTCATCAATCATTTCCTCCTGTTTTTAGTCCTGCTGCGCAGCATTCAGACTTGTTGATCGGAGAGGCCTTCTTGACACTCCTCTGTGACCTATTTTGATAACAAAGAGTCAAGTGGGGGAAGCAGGGACTTTTAGTGTCTGGATGCTGTAAAAATTGTTGATTTAAAGGTGACACTCACTGGAGAGTCAAAAGGGAAATAAAACCAAGTTCCTAGTAAAGAGAGCAAGCAACATGTATTGTTTTGGATGAGAAACTTAGTGAAACATAACAGTGTTTGTGGATCGATAAGACAGACACAATGTTTCAGGAGACAAATCCTCCTTTTATCAGTAGCTTCTATTTGTCTATTGATTCGGCAAAAATACAGAATGTGTCTGAAATTTTGTACCTAAAACCATGTGCACAGTTTGTCCTTGTGTAAAGGAAATGTCTGTGTGGGGTGAAGATTACAAAGAATTCAGTAATCCCTAGTACTCCCACAATATATCACACAGACTTTTCTTCAGAACAGTCTTTTAGCTGGATTCTATACTACTTGAGAAAAAAAAACAGGGATTAGCTGAAAAACTCAGGAGAATGAGGGATACAAATGCTTTCAAACTTTTTTCTACTGTACTAGTATTCAGCTGTAGGCTTTGGCATACTGTGTAAGATATGATTTAATGATTATATACTGTATATGTATCCCTTGTATCGTCATTTTTTCCTTTGACTATAGCCTACAGCCAGTTAAGATTCTTACATTGTTGAGATTTCATTTTAATATAAAATTGTGTTAAAATACAAAATTCCAGATCTCACTCCCAGTTGTTTATGTTCTTATTAGGTCCTGTTCGCCAGTATAAAGGTAATCCTTCAGCTGTATATCATGTTCAGAGCTGCAGACATGGGAAGATGTCTCTTTGCTATTGGCTGTTTGAAAATATATAAAATCATACTTTTCTTTCACGCTTAAAAGTTGTAGAGGCCGGGCTGAGCTGCAATGTGCATGCCTTCTTCACAGGGGGTATTATTACTATATGGGGACCCAGGGGGGCATTATTACTGTATAATAACACAACGGTATTACTATGGAGGCGCAGGAAGCACTTTAACTGTATGGGGGCCCAAGGGGCATTATTTGTGAATAGTGATATAGGAAGGGCACTATTATCCTAAGGGGTCCATGGGGACTTTATCACTGTATGGAGGCACAGGGGGCATTATTACAGTATAGGGGTACAGGGGGCACTATTACTGTATGGAAACACATAAACTATTATTACTGTATAGATGCAGAGGAGGAAGTTATTACTTCTGTGTAAGTGCATAGGGAGGGCATTATTTCTGTATGGGAAACTATTATGGGGCTCAGTGGGCAATATTACTGTATGAGGGCATTATTACTGAATGGAAGGAATTGTTATGGGACATGGGGCACAGTAGGAGCATTAAGCAAAGGCACAGGGTGGGGGGCATTTTTAATGAGTTTGGGTAACTTTGGGGCATTATTTGTGAATACGATCAAAGTAGGGGCATTATTATTGAGTGAGGCCACAGTTTGGAAATGATATGTGGGCCCTTATTAGTGAGGACATTATTACCATATGGGACACTGATGGGGGCAGGACACTCTCCAAAGATGGGATGCAGTTGAAAGAAATTTTTATGGCGGTATGAGTTAGATGAAGAAGCCTACATGCCATAAGTACCCTTGGACCCGGACTTGTGCCTTGAAATCTGTATCCCTGCAAAAAAGTTTGGACTTTTAACCCCTTAAGGACCAAGCCCATTTTCCCCTTAAGGACCAGAGCGTTTTTTTGCAAATCTGACCAATGTCACTTTAAGCATAAATAACTCTGGGATGCTTTTACTTTTCATTCTGATTCCGATATTTTTTTTCGTGACATATTCTACTTTAACATAGTGGTTAATTTTCAGCGTTACTTGCATCCTTTTTTGGTGAAAAATCTCTCTTTTTTTTTTTACTTTGAAACTCTCTGCTTATAAGAATGTTAGACATACCAAATAAATTATACATTGATTCACATATACAACATGTCTACTTGTGTTAACCCTTTAGGTGTTTAACAGGAATAGCAGCAAGGTGAAGCCCCTATAGTGCCAGAACAGCAAAAAAAAAATAAATAAATAAATAAACACATGGCATACTATTTTGCAAACTACACCCCTCAAGGAACATAAAAATGGAACAGTAAGCCTTAACACCCCACAGGTGTTTGACACATTTCCGCTAAAGCTGCACATGAAAAATTAGATTTTTTTTCACTAAAATGCCGGTGATACCCCAAATTTTTCATTTTCACAAGGGGTAATAAGAGAAAACACCTCCCAAAATCTTTAACCCCATTTCTTTTTAGTATGGAAATACCCCATATGTGGATGTAAAGTGCTCTGCGGGCGAAACTACAATGCTCAGAAGAGAAGGAGCGCCATTGAGCTTTTGGAGAGAGAATTTGGTTGGAATAGAAGTCAGGGGCCATGTGCATTTACAAAGCCCCCCCCCCCCCGTGGTGCCATAACAGTGATTCACATGTTTATTTTTCATTTTCACAGACCACTGTCCCAAAAATCTGTCAGACACCTTTAGGGTGTAAATGCCCACTGTACCCTTTATTATATTACGTGAGGGGTGTAGTTTCCAAAATGGGATCACATGTGGGGGGTCCACTGTTCTGGCACTGAGGGGGCTTAGTAAACACACATGGCCTTCAATTTCGGACACATTCTCTCTCCAAAAGCAAAATGGCGCTCCTTCTCTTCTGAGTATTGTAGTTTGCCCGCAGAGCGCTTTACATCCACATATGGGGTATGTTCTTACTCAGAAGAAATGGGGCTACAAATTTTGGGAGGCTATTTTTCTATTTTCCTTTGTGAAAATGAAAAATGTAGGGTAACACCAGCATTTTAGTGATTTTTTTTTCATTTTCACATCCAACTTTAACGAAATTTGTCAAACACCTGTGAGGTGTTAAGGCTCACTACACCCCTTGTTACATTTCATGAGGGGTGTAGTTTCCAAATTGGGATCACATGTGGGTATTTATTGTTTTTCGTTTATGTCAAAACCGCTGTAAAATCACCAATTTAGGCTTCAAATGTACATAGTGCGCTCTCACTTCTGAGCCATGTTGTGCGCCCGCAGATCTTTTTACACCCAAATATGGGGTATTTCTGTACTCAGGAGAAATTGTGTTACAAATCTTTTTTTCCTTTTACCGCTTGTGAAAATTAAAAGTATGGGGCAACACCAGCATGTTATTGTAAAAAATGTATTTTATTTACACTAACATGCTGGTGTAGACCCCAACTTTTCCTTTTCATAAGAGGTAAAAGAAGAAAATGCCCCCCAAAATTTGTAACACAATTTCTCCCAAGTACGAAAATACCCCATATGTGGCCCTAAACTGTTGCCTTGAAATACGACAGGGCTCCAAAGTGAGAGAGCGCCATGTGCATTTGAGGCCAAAATTGGGAATTTGCATCCGCCACAAAAATACCCTACAGCAGTGTTTCCCAAACAGGGTGTCTCCAGCTGTTGCAAAACTCCCAGCATGCCTGGACAGTAAGTGGCTGTCCGACAATACTGGGAGTTGTTGTTTTTCAACAGCTGGAGGCTCCATTTTTGAAACACTGTCGTATGAGACTTTATTATTTTTTTTTTTTTTTTGGGGGGGGGGGCATATGTATATGTAGTGTTTTACTTTTTATTTTGTGTAGATGTAGTGTAGTGTTTTTAGGGTAAATTCACATGGGCGAGGGTTTACAGTGAGTTTCCCGCTAGGAGTTTGAACTGTGGCAGAAAATTTGCCGCATCTCAAACTTGCTGCAGAACTCCCTGTAAGCCCACCCGTTCACATGGGGGGGGGGGGGGGGCAAACCTCCAGCTGTTGCAAAAGTACAACTCCCAGCATGCATGCACTGACAGACCATACTCGCTGGGAGTTGAATATATGCAGCAGCTGGAGGCACATTGGTTGCAAAACACTGAGTTAGGACACAAACTCTGTTTGTGTCACAAACTCAGCTGTTGCATAACTACAACCCCCAGCATGCACAGACTACCAAAGGACATGCTGGGAGTTGTAGTTGGAAGTCCAGCTGTTGCAAAGCTATAATTCCCAGCATGCTCTTTTTGCTGAGAGTTGTTGCTAAGCAACAGCAGGAGGTGAACAGGCCTCACCTCCTGCTGTATCCTGCCACCGGAACCGCCACCGATCCTGCTGCTCCTGTTGCTGCCGCCGCTCCTGAGGGGACCCCCCCCCAGACCAGGGAGAGGTAAGAGACCCCTGCCGGCCCCGATAGCCGCCCCGATCACCGCCCAGCAGGGTAGTGATTGGTCGGTCGTTCCGTCCGGTCAATCACGTGATCATGAGGTGGCACCAGTGCCACCTCACTCCTGTTGGGCAAGGGTGAATAGGGCTGGCTCGGATAGCCCCATTCACCCTTTTTCCGGGTCACCAGAGACCCGATTGACACAGAATCACCGCAAATCGCCGGCCTGAATTCACTGGCGAATTGCGGTTTAAGGACCCCCCCAGGGGTTTGCACTGGGTGCCTGCTGAATAATATCAGCAGGCATCCCTGTCCTTAAGTACCAGGATATCAGGGCGTAACTGTAGGCCCTATGTCCTTAAGGAGTTAAATGAATGTCTTGAGCTACAAACTCAGCTTTTTTGTGGCTTCCTGTATTGCGACCCATCTCATCTGTTACTGTATTTCAACGCAACGCTGTTGTTTCTGTATTGTATCTGTACTCTGCTGTTCCTGTACTGTGACTTAACTCTGCATTAAATCTGACTTTAATTGAGAACTGTGTCATTGCCTCTCCTATTGAACTCCAGATCTAATAACCGAGATTGTTACATCTTCACTCTCCTGTCACAAACCCTTAGATGTTCTGTGTCTACTGGAGACATTTCAGGGCTAGTGGAAAGCCGGGTGTAACATACTGTAGTGTGCAAACAGGTTCATAAGGAAAAACAAGAGCTGCCACCAGCTCATTGTGATTTCAAGTCACGATGATGTACGTACAAGCTAAGATAAGTTGTGTGTTTCTATGTATTATAGAATGGTTGATGGTTGTTTTATTCTTTCCATTTAGCCACAATCAATAATATTAAATGTAAAAAAAAGTAAGGGACACTTATTAACAGTTTCTTGTTTGATTCCTCTGTATTCGTCTATAATATGATGTCTGTCTTATGTGCTATCATTGTTGCTGGCCACAATGGCTACTTTTGGCAGGCAATATTTAACACTGTAACCTTGTTGTCCTACTGTGTGGCACAGACATTCAAGCCAAAAGTACTAAAAGGATTAAGATTTTTTAATAGAAGCAATTTACTAATCTGTTTAACTTTCTGGCACCAGTTCATAAAAAAAAAGTTTTCCACTGGAGTACCCCTTTAATGCTTTGCTCGGCTTGTAAAGTGATAGCTTTTTTTGGGCTCATTCAGCACTGCCGCTACTGGGCTGTCTGGAATTTATAGCGTACCAACTGGACACATTAATGTAGGTGACGCAGGTCACTGTCTGAGGTCAGCCTCTGCTTAATGCCTTGGATTTGTAAAGGCTTTCAGGAATCAGCCGTTTCTATGCACTGCTCTCTCAGCTTTCTACTATTTTGACACTGCAGTGCTCCCTTACTTTAAGTTCCTCCCCCGGGGCAAGTTAGGACACACAATGTGGTTCAACTTCAACTGGAAGTACCCCCCTGTAATACATTTCATTGTTACAATCTATGCATGTGTCTGTATCTCTTATTAACAAGTTAGTTAACCTCTGGTGTGCTAGTAACAAGCATCATGTTTTCAATTTGTAACAAATACAATCAGGTGACAGATCTGTCGCACTACTGACATACTTGGTGCGCAGTGTGCCTCGTTGACTTTTCATGAGGCCTGTCAGCTTTTGCTGTGGTTTATATTGTTTATGTGGGAAAAAATTGTGATGCATGCAATGCTATTTTTACTGTCAAACTTGATATAATCTGGAATGTTCAAAATCTGGAGGTTCAAAAGCAAATGTGAACAGAGACTAATCCATTGTGACTAGAAGAAACACCTTGAGTACAGAAAGAAGTTTTTAACTGTAACAGTAGTCAATTTTTTAATAGCCTTTTGGCCGTGTTTAAAGTGAATGTAGTAACTATTATATCTTCTATATTAAAGTACAGTAATTGATCCACAGATTTTTTTTTGGTCTTTTCATATCTATTAGGAAATCTCTCACCATAAAGGATAACTTTCTAATGGATGCAATGATCATTTTTGTTACCTCTGTTTGATCTATAAAGCTTGATTTAATTCTATAAACTTGTTTTATCCTCATCCAAATATCTATGTACTGTATGCATTGTATATTCAAAAAACAGCACTTTGTAGATATGTGAAAAATTGTATGAAAGGTTTCCTACCGTCAGGAGCCTGATCTGAAATCCAATAGTTGTTTCCATAGAAAGGACGGCAGCACAGGCTTCAATTCAAACAGGTGAATTATTTAGCCATGTAAAAGAATCTGCAACATTTCCAACAAAAGCTGTGCGAGAGAACAGAAGTATTGCATGTTCTTTTACATGGATAAATAAGGGTCTATTCACACGGCAGAATTTCCACACAGATTCCGAATGCAGAAAGAGTGAAAAAATATCAAGCGGGTTAGGGGTTTCTCCAAGCTAACATCTGACTGCTGCATTTTTTGCACAACAACACACTGCAGTGAATGTGGCAGGTTTTTAGAAAAAGACAGGTATAAACTAAGCCTAATTCATCTGTCTATAGTCAGAGTGCTGTGGGCTTTTCCTTGTATCTATTTCTTGTATTTACAGAATAAAACAGTTACTTAGTAATAAAATAAACAGGGCTAATATCTTCCAAAAACAGCACCATGCCTGTGTCATATTGAAACTCAGGTCTATTGAGGTGAATTGAGCCATGTTGTAATACCACACACAAACTGGTGTGGTGCTGTCTTTGGAAGAAATTAGCTCTGTTTTTCTAATCCTGAACAACCCCTTTAAGTTGTAATACTTGTCTTTAGACTGGAGTCCAGAATAAAGGAATAGCATGGCAATGCTTGTGTAATTCTAGAATGTATTTAGATATAAAGCCTTGTGACTTGTTGACAATCAAAATTGATTGAGTAACATTTGGTAGGGAGGACATCCAAAAACATGTGAGCCAGACTATGACAAATAAGACACATTTTATATTGCAGACAGTCTACTTAAAGGAGTTCTGTGGGCAAAAATAACTTTGGATAGGGGAAAAGTTATAGATCACGGGGGGTTCGAGCACTGGGACCCCCTGCGATCTCCTGAACTGGCTTGCGGCAAACTGCTGGAAGGGGTAGTGCTGAGCCCCGCACAGAGCGCTGGCTGACACGCCCACTCCATATAGCCCATATAGATACATAGAGGGGGTGTATCGGCCTCAGCTTCCTGCGGGGATTGGAACGGCCACGTCTGGCAGACTTCTGGGCCCCGTTCAGGAGAATGAGGGGGGTCTCAGCGGTCTGACCCCCGCGATCTATAACTTGCACTACTCCTTTAACCCCTTTTTTTGCATCACCAATTGTACTGTGTAAAGACAACAATCATTTAATAACAAAATCTACAGCAAAACCAAAAAATTAAAAATACATTTGTGGGGTGAAATTTAGAAAAACACGCCATTTTGTAACTTTTGAGGCTTCCGTTTCTACGCAGTGCAATTTTCTATAAAAATGACACCATCTCTTTATTCTATAGGTTCATAGAAATGCCCAATTTATTTAGGTTTTATTTTTTTACTATAAGAACTTATAACTACATGCACCAAAATTTGTATGTTTAACCCCTTAAGGACTCAGCCCATTAAGGCCTTAAGGACTTATCATAACTCTTTTATATTTTCATCCACAAACTAGTATTAGGGCTTGTTTGTTGCGTAACCAGTTTTGCTTTGTAATGACATCACTGATTTTTACCATAAAATGTATGGCACAACAAAAAAGATACTATTTGTGTGGAGAAATTGATAAGAAAACTACAATTTTGTTAATTTTGGAAGGTTTCGTTTTCACGCTGTACATTTTATGGTAAAATAGACCTGTTTCCTTTATTCTGTGGGTCAATACGATTAAAATGATACCCATGATTACATACTTTTATATTATTGTACCGCTTAAAAAAAATCACAAACTTTTTAACCAAATTAGTGCATTTAAAATCCCTCTATTTTTTATGACCTATAACATTTTCATTTTTTGTATAAGCAGCAGTATGAGGGCTCATTTTTTGTGCCGTGATCTGTCATTTTTTGAAATACCACATTTGCATATGTAAAACTTTTAATACATTTTTTATCAATTTTTGGGGGAATAAAATGTTATTAAAAAAAAGCAGCAATTTGGGACTTTTTTTTTACGTTCACGCCGTTTACCGTACGGGATAATTAACATTATATTTTAATATTTTGGATATTTACGCACGCATCAATACCAAATATGTTTATTTATTTTTTTTAAATTACACTTTTTGGGGTTAAAATGGGGAAAAAAGGACAATTTACATTTTTATTGGGGGAGGTGATTTTTCTAATTTTTTTTACTTTTATTTTTTACTTTTTTTACTTTTAATTTTACACTTTAATAGTCTCCATAGGGGACTATTTATAGCAATAATTTGATTGCTAATACTGTTCAGTGCTCTGCATAGGGCATAGCACTGATCAGTGTTATCGGCTATCTTCTGCTCTGATCTGCTCGATCTCAGACCAGAGCAGAAGACGCTGGGAGACGGACGGAGGCAGGTGAGGGGACCTACATCCGCCATTACAGATGATCGGATTGCCGCGGCAGCGCTGCGGCCGATCCGATCATGCATTTTTCTGACCGCACTCCCGCAGATGCCGTGATCTGTATGGATCGCGGCATCTAAGGGTTTAATGGCAGACATATGCACGATTGCAGATGTCAGCTATTACCGGCGGGTCCCTGGCTGCTATCAACAACTGGGAACTGCCGCGCATGACCCAAGCATCGCTCCGATGCTCGCGGTCATGTACAGGACGTAAATGTATGTCCTGGTGCTCTAAGTACCACTGCACCTGGACATACAGTTACGTCCTATGTTGTTAAGGGGTTAAAAATGTAATTTTCTGACCCCTATAACTTTTTTTATTTTTCCACATACAGGGCTATATGAAGGCTCATTTTTTGCACTGGGATCTGTAGTAATTTTGTTTTGATGGAACTTTTTGATTGCTTTTTATTAATGTTTTATGGGATATGAAGTGAAAAAAAATACGCAATTTTGGACTTTGATATTTTTTTTTACGTGTACTCCACTGACAGTGTGGTTTACCTAAACTTATATTTTAATAGTTTGGACATTTACACACACGGCAGTATTTGTAAATACGATTATGTTTATTATGTTTATTATTAATAACATTATGTTTATTATTAATAACATTATTTTATACACTATTTTTTTAGTCCCCATAGGGGACAATTACATGCAACCCTTGGATTGCATACACCGTTCAATGCTATGCCATAGCTAGCTGGGAGCATCAGATCACTGATCGGACGGTGAAGAGGCAGGTAAGGGCTCTCCTGCTATCCTCTCAGATGATCGGGACATCGCTATTTAACATATATGGTCCTGATAAGCCCCACCAAGCTGCCGGGTTTGTTCTTTTAACATTTCAAAATCCACGATCAAGTTTGTGCTCAATTTAAACGTATAATATATATATATATATATATATATATATATGTAAAATAGTACAATAGGACCAATTCACTGGGCCCTTGTGGTAACTGTAAGTATTTGAGTGTAATAATAAGAAATATAATCAATACTGTAACATATAAATTTATATCCACAACTCATGTCAATAGACAGCTGTATCTGTGAAACTCTGCAACAAAGAATAGGTCCAATTCTATTAAGTAATGATAATCCCTGTAAATAGAATAGCAGCTTTTTGTCTATACCAGAGGTGCCGATAATGATGGTGACTTGTCTGCCGCAAAGCCGAGTAGTGGTTAGTATTGGTATCTCTGTTTAGTAGTGGTGAGCAGTTAAAGGGGTACTCTGGTGGAATTTAATCAACTGGTGCCAGGAAGTTAAACTGATTTGTAAATTACTTCTGTGGTAGCCTGGGGTTGTAGGGTATATGGGGTGTAGCTGTGCGGTTACTAAAGGGTGCTTGCTTAACCCTTTCTATTCGTGACGCCAGGGTGAGGGCTATTCTCTGTATGCTTGTCCTACCACCACCCGTCCCAAGAGCGATAGGGAGATAGGAAATAATTGATTGTCCACAACCGTATATTTGCAGAAACTTGTCGGAACTTTTACTGAAGATTTTATGCAATAATGAACAAGAACAGTCCATATAACAAAGTATATTAGAGCTTGACAAGTGGTTGGGACCTCGTGAGTCTATTGAGCTTAGGAAGGTAATTGTTGTGCTGATCCACTGGATTTAGGGGTTTAGATTCGGTCCAGTAATCAGGCTAGCTTTAGCGGGGATTTAGATTTTAACTCACGGTTTAGTTTCAGGCAGAGGCTGGCAGGCTTCTGGCCTAGCTTGTCTTTGTAAGTTGCGCAGATCCGTCCTAATAGTCCGGCATCCACGAGAGCAGCAACCCAAGAGAGCGATCATTGGCTACAGCTCCCTTATATGGGCAGGGGCTGGACTTAAGCTCACTGGTCCATACAACTGTCAATCTTCTGTACAAAGAGTTATGGAAACAGAAAAAGAGGGGGGGGGGGTGATCCAGCTCCCGTAGGAAAAATGGGTAAAACTTAACGTTTAATGGAACATCTTAAAAACTAAAGGCCACATGAGTGGCAAGTGACATGTCACTAAAAACAAGTGGAACGCTGATCACCATTTTCCCTTGTACCTACAAAGAATTATGGGTAAACATGTGACCCACGGACCTCCAAAGGTCCTCCAACATACCATAGAGGAATCAACATGAATCACATGACCGAAGGTCCTGTGACTGCATCAATGTAATTAACATTTATATACATTTTATACATTTAACACAGCAAATTTAAAGGTAAAGAGGCGACTGGGGTACTTACTCAGCAGGCAGACCCCATCCCTTACTAGGAACTATGACTTTGGGGACCACCACACAAGGTACAGTATACCATACGGTACCGGGACACCACACTTCTATTTAAATATCTTAATCCTTCCAGTACTTATCAGCTGCTGTATACTAAAGAGGAAGTTTTTTTCTTCTTGATTTTCTTTTCTGTCTAACCACAGTGCTCTCTGTTGACACCTCTGCCCATGTCAGGAACTGTCGAAAGCAGGAGAGGTTTGCTATGGGGATATGCTCCTGCTCTGGACAGTTCCTGATATGGACAGAGTTATCAGCAGAGAGCACTGTGGTCAGATAGAAAATAAATTCAAAAATAAAATAAGTTGATGAGGAGCATACAGCAGCTGATAAGTTCTGGAAGGATTAAGATTTTTTAATAGAAGTAATATACAAATATACACCCCGGATGAAGCCCTGAGCGAAGCGTTGGGTGGTGGAGGCACGCACGTTTACCTTTCCCCACTGTGGTAATGATATGGTGTTATATCAGTGTACTTCTATTTACTTATCCACATGTATGCTCAGTTTTTTCTGGACCTTTGTGATTTGCATATCTTTTTGCACTGTGTCACTTTATTTCTGTTACAGTATAGCAGTATGATCAGTATGACCAGTATGATCTATATACATGCATTTTTTTGTACTATGTCACTTTATTCTTGCTTGAAGCACAGTAACCATAATGGTTTTTATTATGTACATTGACTATATCTACCTCAGCTATTAGCTGCATTTTTGTGTGTAGTCTCCTATCAGTCGGTTCCTCCAGCACCATGCTAACATGCATTTTTGCTTTAGATGTTTTTAAATGTATGTCCTTTTCAGCATATGTGTTTAGTAACATTTACTTTTATAACCTGATTTTGGATCGTTATATGCTTATTCTTTGGTATTTTTAATTTACAAATCTGTTAAATTTTCTGTCACCAGGTGATAAAAAAAAAATGTTTTACACTGGAGTAACCCTTAAAACCGTTTGAAAAAGTGGGATCCTCCTGCTGAGAAAACTTTTTGTGCTTTGCACCACTCACCCTTTCCTTACTGGGTTCAAAAGTAGATTGTGTTGTTTCTTCTTGAACATGTCTCCTTCACTCCAACAGAGTGCACAGTCTATGCTGACGGATAGAATGGCCGTATGTGCGAGCAGGAGAAGTCCGGGCTCATGCAGTCCTGTTGTCCACGTGAAAGAACATGCTCAAGGGTTACATGTTATTGATAATGAACAGATACACAAACAGCAGGAGGGTAGATAAAAAAAATAAGGATTCCTTTAAAGGGTTACTCTCATTAAAACAAATTTTTGCTATTGCACTCCTTATGGTAAATGAAAAATATTTCTAATATACTTTGTTTAAAAAAAAATGAAGTTTTCTATGTTTTATTTGTGCTTAAAAAAGCTCAAGAGCACCTTTTCCCCCATCTTATACACAGACTTTGGACCAAAGTCCGAACACAGGAAGTGCGCCTGGAGTGCTGAGGGGGGGGGGGGTCCAGCCTCATCAAATCATAGCTCCTCTCACACATAACTGCCATATGCTGTTGGCTGGACAACCGCCCCCCCCCCCCCCCCCAGCACTCCAGGCGGCACTTCCTGTGTTCGGACTTTGGTCCAAAGTCTGTGTATGAGTTGGGGGAAAATGTGCTCTTGAGATTTTTTTACCACAAATAAAACTTAATTTTTTTTTTTAAACAGAGTATATTACAAATATTTTTTCATTTACCATAAGGAATGCAATAGCAAAAAATAAGTTTTAATGAGAGTGCCCATTTAAGTCCATATTCGTGGATTAGTGGTAAAGTTAGTCAAACTATACTATCTTCTTCCTCAATAGTCTAGGATTGTATAAAATTATGGATAATTATTAGGAATCCTAATGATGGACAGACTTTTAGAATAAGCACTATGGCTAAAAAAAAACAGACTGGGAAAGATGAAAGGGGTTTTTCATGCAGATCATAATTGTAACATTCATAGTATCATATATAATCAATAGATTTAACAAGGTTTATAGTACGTGCTTTATATATAGGATATCGTCTTCATAAGACTAGTACAGAAAACTAAATTATAGATAAAATGAAATTAAATAGATCCATGTGTGGACTGAGAGATGAATAGCACATTAATATATAAAATGAATGTTTGGTGTATATTAATTATACATTAAATCCTACTTGTTATCTATGTGTGGCTAATAACCATAGTATTAGATGAGAGCATTATGCTAAGTAGGAAATTGCAAGGTGGAAAATGGTAGCGTATCAGTTCTGCTAGAATGTAAAATGTGTACCATTTTGATAGGTTAGGAGTAAAGTGTTATCTTAAACTGGGATAATAGTTATTAATAAAATGGGCACTGCAGAGAAGTCAAGTGCTGGTTAAAAGCCTAGACTCAATACGCTTTGGCAATGTTCATGTCTAAGACAGAAAGCCAAAGATATCCAGTTCTGAATTTAAACTGTATAGGGCTAATGTCTGGAACTCATATAGTTCTACTTTCATGTTGAGACATTTTATTATTATGATTTCCACCTCTTCTTTCTTTGTGCATAGATCTCAATACTGCTCAATACTGGGTCTCTATTGTAAGCTTGCTTAAAGTGCCTAAAGATAGAGTTTTTTTAAAATCTATTTTACTATTCTAAATGTGTTTGCTGACCCTCTTTTTTGTATGATCAATATATTGTTTGTTGCATGAAGAGGTTATTGTTTGTTGCATGGAGAGAGGTTATCAAAGATTTTACATGAAAGGGGCAAAGGGCATTGGTGGATAATGTCACTTACTTTGTTAAGTTTTAGTTTGTGTAGCATTTTGGTCAACCTGTTAAATGGATCCACGTCTGGAATTGAAAAGAGAACTGAAAAAGGAAAACAACCTTTTCTGAAGCGCTTATACCAGGCAACGATGGTATTAATGTTTCATTTTTTTTTATTCTAAAGACATTGCGTTTTGATTCTATAGGGTGGGCCATTTTTATGGATACACCTTAATAAAAATGGGAATGGTTGGTGATATTAACTTCCTGTTTGTGGAACATTAGTATATGTGAGGGGGGGGAAACTTTTCAAGATGGGTGGTGACCATGGCGGCCATTTTGAAGTCGGACATTTTGAATCCAACTTTAGTTTTTTCAATAGGAAGAGGGTCATGTGACACATCAAACTTATTGGGGATTTCACAAGAAAAACAATGATGTGCTTGGTTTCAACATAACTCTATTCTTTCCTGAGTTATTTACAAGTTTCTGACCACTTATAAAATGTGTACAATGTGCTGCCAATTGTGTTGGATTGTCAATGCAGCCCTCTTCGCCCACTCTTCACACACTGATAGCAACACCGCAGGAGAAATGCTAGCTCAGGCTTCCAGTATCTGTAGTTTCAGGTGCTGCAGAATGGGCAAAACAAAAATTGAAACAGGACCCTCAGTTTACACAGAAGATTTTGTTCAGTGATGAGGCAAACTTTTATGTGAATGGTGAAGTTAACAAACAAAACCACCGCTATTGGTCTGACACTACCCACATGGGATAGATCCCTCCAAGACTGATGGAACACAAAAATTGATGGTATGGTGTGGTATATGGGGTACAAAGATAGTGGGGCCATTCTTCATCAATGGAAACCTCAAGGCCACTGGATATGCGATATTGCTACATGATGATGTGTTTCCCTCTTTATGCACTGAAGCTGGCACGTTCCCTGAGTTTTTCCAGCAAGAATGTGCACCACCACATTATGGGTGTCAGGTCCGAGCATTCCTAGATAAACAGTTTCCTGGAAAGCTGATTGGTTGTCGTGGGCTAGTTGAATGGCCCCCATGGTCTCCCGATCTGACCCCCTTAGACTTTTATCTTTGGGATCATCTGAAGGCAATTGTCTATGCTGTGAAGATACGAGATGTGCAGCACCTGAAACTACGGATACTGGAAGCCTGTGCTAGCGTTTGATGTGTCACATGACCCTCTTCCTGTGGAAAAAACAAAAGTTGGATTCAAAATGTCCAACTTCAAAATGGCCGCCATAGTCACCACCCATCTTGAAAAGTTTCCCCCTCACATATACTAATGTGCCACAAACAGGAAGTTAATATCACCAACCATTCCCATTTTATTAAGGTGTATCCATATAAATGGCCCACCCTGTAGATCAGGAGCTTCATCAGGTCTAATACAAAATTACATGAACAACATTTATATATACATGACTGAAAATACCTGACAGAGGTAAAGGGCATGTACACACCTCACCCAAAGGTAGCTGGACCATGTAAAAAATCGGGATCAAATTTATTAAAACATAAATAAATCAATGATAGTAAAATAAACAGAAAATTCCAGATGATGAGATTGTTACCAATGTGTTCTACGTGATTAATAAATGATTAACACTATTAGCGTATATGGACTACGTAGCTGGTGGAAACTTTTGTGTGTATAGTAAAAGAACAATTTACTATTAACGTGTTCTACATAATGAATAAATGATTAGCGTTAGTAACGTACTAGACTCCATAAGCAGTATACTATGAAAGCCGTCAGGCTCACTTGCTGACTACATACAAAGAAACACGTTCTGAACAAAGCAGTATTATTTTACATATGGCAAGACAAGGTAGGCAGAGGATACTTGCAAATTTAAAATACAGCTAGACAAAGGATGTTTATACTATATATTTACAATGTCACCTCTGTGAGTTCATTTCGCCCTTCTGGATTTAAAGTGCCTAATTTATAAATAAAAAAATCTTTACCCCTTAGTTGCTCAAACCTATTTTCAAAATTTGAGGATATGGATTCTATTGGTGTAATAGTAATTTGCAGAATCTACATGCGAATGCGCACATTGCCTAGAAAGACCATGAAGTTGAAACTTAGTCTTAATGTTGTGTTGGTGTTCAGTTAGACGAAAATGTAACGGTTGTGTCGCGCAACCTGATGATCCTGATTCAGGATTGAAACACGTTGCCTTAAGAATAAAGGGTGTTTTAAACGTTAATATCATTGTCACCTGGGATTAAGTCCGCAGAAAAGGTAGTTTTTCTTTTGTTGTTTCCATACAGGCTTTTGTCAGCCAATAAAGAATGACTCTTTTACACAGACCAATTATTGGCTGAATGAATGTTCCTACAAACCTTTGTTCTGATCACCACCCTATGTAAACATTCAAGTGACTCCATCTCTTTGGTAGACATAAACATTGTCTGTTGGTAGCAAATCTTCTAATGTAAATGTCACGCCGAGCGCTCCGGGTCCCTCTCCTCCCCCCGGAGCGCCCACGGCGTTCACCTCCTGTTTGCAGCGCCCCGGTCAGACTCGCTGACCGCAAGCGCTACTCTGTTTCCCCCGGTGGGAATGTGATCCACGAAGCAGGACGAGCCTACCCGCGGGTTGCATCCCGTTCTGGTTACCTGCCCCGTCCTCCTGCTGATCAGTCCCGGCTCGCGGCCCCGCTCTCTAGGCTGCGCGCGCACCAGGTCTCTCAGATTTAAAGGGCCAGTGCACTGTTAATTGGTGCCTGGCCCAATCTGTTCCAATCACTCCCACACTTATAAGCCCACTTCCCCTTCCTGTCCTCGCCGTATCTTGTTGCCTTAGTGCCCTGAGTAAACGTTTAGTGTGTTTTCCAAGCCTGTGTCTCCAGACCCCTTGCTGTTGCCCCTGACTATGAACCTTGCCGCCTGCCTTGACCTTCTGCTACGTGTGACCTCGCCTTGCCTTGTCTTTGTGTACCGCGCCTGTCTCAGCTGTCAGTGAGGTTGAGTCGCTATCGGGTGGAACGACCTTGGGATTACCTGCCACAGCAAGTCCATCCCGCTTTGCGGCAGGCTCTGGTGAAAATCAGTATCCCCTTAGATTCCATTCCCCTGGTACGGCCCACGCCATCGCCTCACTGACACAGGGGATCCACTCCCGTGTCCTCCCTGCATACCAGCCCGGTCTCTAACAGTAGATCTGGCCATGGATCCCGTTGAGGTGCCGCTGCCCAGTATCTCTGTCCTAACCTCCGTGGTCGCTCAGCAGATCGCCCAACAAGGACAACAGCTGACTCAGTTGACTGCCATGCTACAGCAGCTTCTGCCTCTACAGCAGCAACCATCTCCTCTGCGAGCTCTTGCTTCACCTCCGCAGTGAGTGGCCGCTTCTAGATTCCGCCTGTCTCTGCCTGATAAGTTTGACGGGGACTCTAAGCTGTGCCGTGGGTTCCTGTCCCAGTGTTCCCTACACCTGGAGATGATGTCGGACCAGTTCCCCACAGAACGGTCTAAGGTGACGTTCGTGGTCAGCCTGCTGTCTGGAAAGGCCTTGTCCTGGGCCACACCGCTTTGGGACTGCAACGATCCTGCCACTGCTACTATCCAGTCCTTCTTCTCTGAAGTACGCAGTTTCTTTGAGGAGCCAGCCCGGGCTTCCTCAGCCGAGACAGCTCTATTAAATCTTGTCCGAGGGAGCTCTTCAGTGGGCGAATACGCCATACAGTTCCGCACCCTCGCCTCTGAGCTTGCCTGGAACAATGAGGCCCTCTGCGCGACCTTCAAGAAAGGTTTATCCAGCCACATCAAAGATGTTCTGGCTGCACGAGAGATTCCTGCTACCCTGTCTGAACTCATCCATTTGGCCACCCGCATCGACATGCGTTTCTCTGAAAGACGCCAGGAGCTTCACCAGGAAAAGGATCTTGTTCGCACCGGGCGGTTTCCTCGCTTGGCACCTCTCTTCCAGTATCCTTTGCAACCTGTTCCTGTGCCTTCCGCCGTGGAGGCTATGCAAGTGGATCGGTCTTGCCTGACCCAACAAGAGAGGACTCGCCGCAGGAACGAAAACTGGTGCCTGTACTGTGCAAGTACCGAACATTTCCTGAAGGACTGTCCTATTCGTCCTCCGCGTCAGGGAAACGCACACACCTAATTGACGTGTGAGAGGCGTTGCTAGGTGTGAATTCTTCCTCTCCACGACTGACTGTCCCATTGCGGATTTCTCTACCCGCTAATACTAATACTTCCTTCTCCGCTGTGGCCTTTCTGGTTCAGCAGGAAATATCATTGAAGCCTCTCTCATCAACAGATTCAATATTCCTGTTACCCGACTCGTCAAACCTCTCTTCATTTCGTCAGTCAACGGAGAAAGACTGGTCTGCACCGTGCAATACCGTACAGAACCTCTGCTCATGAGTGTTGGAGCTCTCCATCTTGACAATATTGAATTCTTTGTATTGCCCAACTGTACCTCGACTGGGCCACTGGGGACATTAAAGATTGGGGATCTTTCTGCCACAATCAATGTCTCAAGACCTACCAAGTCTCCATCGCTACACCATTGCCAGGTCTTCCTAAGGCCTATCAGGACTATTCAGATGTTTTTGTAAAAAGCAAGCAGAGGTCTTACCACCACACAGACCTTACGACTGCCCTATTTACTTGCTTCCTGGTACCACACCGCCCCGTGGCAGGATTTACCCACTCTCTGCTCCAGAAACGCAGGCCATGTCTGAATACATTCAGGAAAACCTAAAAAGAGGTTTTATCCGGAAATCTTCTTTTCCTGCCGGAGCTGGATTCTTCTTCATTGCAAAAAAAGACAGATCTCTACGCCCATGTATAGACTACCGCGGTCTTAATAAAATCATGGTGAAAAAACGCTACCCTCTGCCACTCATCTCTGAACTCTTTGACAGACTGCGTGGAGCAAAAATTTTCACCAAACTTGATCTAAGGGGCGCATATAACCTCATTCGTATCCGAGAGGGTGACGAGTGGAAAACTGCATTTAACACCAGAGATGGCCACTTCGAATACCTCGTCATGCCTTTTGGACTTTGCAACGCCCCTGCAGTCTTTTAAGATTTTGTTAGTTAATTTTTCTAGGACTTACTGTATACCTGCGTTGTTGTCTATTTAGATGACATCCTAATTTTTTCCTCCATCCTAGAAGAACACCGACTCCATGTCCGTCAAGTGCTCCAGCGCCTTCGTGAAAATCATCTATACGCCGAATTTGAAAAGTGTCTTTTTGAACGCAGCTGCCTTCCTTTCTTGGGATATCTAGTCTCCGTTCAAGGTCTTCAAATGGATCCTGACAAACTCTCTGCTGTGTTGGATTGGCCTTGTCCCTCTGGACTTCGTGCTATTCAGCGCTTCCTCGGATTCGCCAACTACTATCGTCAGTTCATTCCTCACTTCTCCACCATGATGCTCCTATTGTGGCACTGACTAAGAAAAACGCGAATCCGAGGTCCTGGCCTCCCCAAGCGGATGAATCTTTTAATCCCCTAAAGGCAGCCTTCACCTCTGCACCAGTCTTGTCAAGGCCAGATCCTCTGAGGCCTTTTTTCCCTGAGGTTGACGCCTCCTCAGTTGGAGCCGGAGCAGTCCTTCTTCAAAATACCGCTAAAGGAAAAAACGTTACTTGCGGATTTTTCTCCAAAACTTTTTCTCCTCCTGAAAAAACCTATTCTATAAGAGACCGTGAACTATTGGCCATTAAATTAGCACTTGAAGAATGGAGACATCTTCTGGAAGGATCCCTTCATCCCATCACCATCTACACAGACCATAAAAATCTGTCTTATCTTCAGTCCGCCCAGAGGTTAAATCCTCGCCAAGCTAGATGGTCGTTGTTTTTTGCCCGTTTCAATTTTCAAATCCATTTTCGTCCTGCGGACAAGAATGTCAGGGCTGATGCTCTATCACGTTCCACCGATGCCTCGGAATCCGAAGCTCTTCCTCAGCACATCATACCTCCTGAGTGTCTAATCTCCTCTGCTCATGCTTCTCTGGTGCCAATCCCTCGGGGAAAGACTTATGTTCCTCCACGTCTTCGCCTCCAGACTCTCAAATGGGGTCATTCCTCCCATCTGGTTGGTCATGCTGGAATCAAAACGTCCATACAGTTAATTTCCAGACACTATTGGTGGTCTTCCCTGGAGAGAGATGTGACCGATTTCGTACGGCCCTGTACAGTGTGTGCACGTGACAAAACTCCATGCCAGAAGCCTGCTGGTCTTCTCCTTCCTCTGCCGGTGCCTGAACAGCCGTGGTACCATATAGCTATGGACTTCATCACTGATCTACCTTCATCTCATGGCAACACTGTCATTTGGGTGGTCATTGATCGTTTTTCCAAAATGGCTCATTTTGTCCAGCTTCCGGGCCTTCCTTCTGTGCCACAATTGGCAAAACAATTCTTTCTGCAGATTTTTCGTCTCCACGGGCTTCCCGCGCATATCGTCTCTGATAGAGGGGTTCAATTTGTCTTAAAATTTTGGAGAGCACTCTGCAGTCAATTAAAGATCAAATTTAATTTTTCCTCTGTTTATCATCCTCAATCCAATGGACAAGTGGAAAGAGTGAACCAGATTCTTGGTGACTACATGCGACATTGGGCTGAATTCTCGGTCAATTTCAAAAATTCTGAATCTTCCTCCAAATCTCCATTTTTTGTTGTGTACGGCTGTCATCCACTTCCCCCCCTCCCCATTCCCACTTCATCTGGAGTTCCTGCCGTAGATGAATTGACACAAGACTTCTCCTCTATCAGGAAGGAAAATCAAAAGTCTTACTGGCCTCATCTTGTATGAAGAGACATGCTGATAAAAAGAAAAGAATCCCTCCTGACTTTGCCCCCAGTGACAAAGTGTGGCTCTCTGCCAAATACATCCGTTTCTGTGTCCCTAGCTACAAGCTTGGTCCTTGGTACCTCGGGCCTTTTAAAATCAAAAATCAAATCATTTCTGTCTCCTACAAGCTCCATCTTCCTTCTTCTCTTCGTATTCCCAACTCTTTTCATGTTTCTCTTCTCAAACCTCTCATACTTCTCCCAAGGTCACTGTTCCTGTCCCTGTCTCTGGATCCTCTGATGTATTCTCCGTGAAGGAGATCCTCGCCTCCAAGGTTGTCCGAGGTAAAAGATTTTTTTTTTGGTTGACTGGGAGAATTGTGGCCCTAAAGAGAGGTCCTGGGAACCTGAGGCCAATATTTTGGACAAGGAGCTCATCCACAAATTCCTTGGTTCCAAAAAGAGGGGGAGACGCAAGGGGGGGGGGGTACTTTCACGCCGAGCGCTCCGGTTCCCTCTCCTCCCCCAGAGTGCTTACGGCATTCACCTCCTGTTTGCAGCGCCCCGGTCAGACTGGGAGCGCTGCTGTTTCCCCCAGCGGGGATGCTACCAACGAGGCAGGACGTGCCTACCCGCGGGTCGCATCCCGTTCTGGTTACCTGCCCCGTCCTCCTGCTGATCAGTCCCGGCTCGTGCGGCCCCGCTCTCTAGGGCGCGCACGCCAGGTCTCTCAGATTTAAAGGGCCAGTGCACCGTTAATTGGTGCCTGGCCCAATCTGTTCCAATCCCTCCCACACATATAAACCTACTTCCCCTTCCTGTCCTCGCCGGATCTTGTTGCCTTAGTGCCCTGAGAAAGCGTTTAGTATGTTTCCCAGGCCTGTGTATCCAGACCCCTTGCTGTTGCCCCTGACTACGGACCTTGCCGCCTGCCTTGACCTTCTGCTACGTCTGACCTCGCCTTGCCTTGTCCTTGTGTACCGCGCCTGTCTCAGCTGTCAGTGAGGTTGAGTCGCTATCGGGTGGAACGACCTGGGGGTTACCTGCCGCAGCAAGTCCATCCCGCTTTGCGACGGGCTCTGGTGAAAACCAGTAACCCCTTAGATTCCGTTCCCCTGGTAGGGCCCACGTCATCGCCAACAAATCAGGGAATCTGCTGCCAACAAACAACATATGTCTTTCGACTGAGGATTTTAAAGATACAAAAACAATTGTTTGCTCGAACTCTTTCCTACAGATGCCAAGTTAAAATGAAAGTAGCAGGAGTGCCAATCAGCTTCCCTTGGTATCTTTCAGAGCTTATTATGGCTAAGTCATCTGTCTATGTAAAAGGACCTTAAACAGGATATACATTTTTGCATACAAAACATGGGTCCATTCTTGCATTATTTGCTACTGCATGTCACTCAGCATTCCTAAAACTTTGCGCAACCAGGTGAGGCGCAGGTCCCTGGTGTTTTTGCGAAAGATTAAGTGCATGAGAAAATGTTTTCTAACCTCTTATGCCTTTCTTTTCATGGCTATACGGAGCTGCCAGCACATGGTTGTTGGGTGGCTCCAAATGATGCCAGCCAAATGCACATTAATGCAAAAAGCAGTGTCTACAATGTTTTCAAAGCTTTGTGCTGAAGCCACTTAGCCCCACCCTGGTAGCTCAGTATGAACACAAGAAGCAAGGTATGTAGGAAACAAAAAAGACTGGCAAACACATTTGGTTTAGCACTTATTGGCTAATGGATCTGACACTAGTCCAGTATTAATAGTACGGTATTTACAAGAGAATTATTGCTGGCACACATGAGGTGGCATTATTTGCACTATCTGGGGTAATTGCTCTTAATGCTGGCAAAGTGGTTGGTAGAGATGAGCGAATTTAAAAAAATTTGATTTGGCCGATTCACCAAATTTTCTGGAAAAATGCAGTTCGGTCCGAATTTATTTGCGTCAAATCACTATTAAAAACGGTTATTTCTGGCCTACAGAGAGCCTCAATAGGGGTGTAGAACACTTTACCTTGCTGTAACATGCATGGGATGTGTGCTGTGTTAGGGAAATAATACTGTTATTCAGTATGGCATACAGATCAGAGGCGTTGCTATTAGAATCACTGTCACAGAGCGACACAATGACAGAGCATGGAGGTGGCATCAGCATGAAGAGACCATATAGTGGCTGAATGAAAAAGCTTGGAGGTGGCGACAGCATGAGGAGACCATATAGTGGCTGAATGACAGCGTGGAAGTGGCGGCAGCATGAGGAGAACATATAGTGGCTGAATGACACAGCCTGGAGGAGGCGGAAGCATGAGGAGACCATATAGTGGCTGAATGACAGAGCCTGGAGGTGGCATCAGTATGAGGAGAACATATAATGGCTGAATGAAAAAGCTTGGATGTGGTGGCAGCATGAGGAGACCATATAGAGGCTGAATGACACAGTGTGGAGGTGGCGGCAGCATGAGGATACCATATAATGGCTGAATGACACAGCCTGGAGGTGGCGGAAGCATGAGAAGAATATATATAGTGGCTGAATGACACAGCGTGGAGGTGGTGGCAGAATGAGGAGAACATATAGTGGCTGATTGACACAGAGTGGAGGTGGCGGCAGCATGAGGAGAATATATATAGTGGCTGAATGACACAGCGTGGAGGTGGTGGCAGAATGAGGAGAACATATAGTGGCTGATTGACACAGAGTGGAGGTGGCGGCAGCATGAGGAGAACATATAGTGGCTGAATGACACAGCCTGGAGTTGGTGACAGCATGAGGAGAACATATAGTGGCTGAATGACACAGCGTGGAGCTGGCGGCAGCATGAGGAGAACATTCAGTGGCTGAATGACACAGCCTAGAGTTTGCGGAAGCATGAGGAGAACATATAGTGGCTGAATGACACAGCGTGGAGGTGGCGGCAGCATGAGGAGAACATATAGTGGCTGAATGACACAGAGTGGAGGTGGCGGCAGCACGAGGAGACTGTATAGTGGCTGAATGACACAGCCTGGAGTTGGCGGCAGCATCAGGAGAACATATAGTGGCTGAATAACACAGCGTGGAGGTGGCGGCAGCATGGACAGACCATATAGTGGCTGAATGACACAGCCTGGAGCTGGCGACAGCATGAGGAGACCATATAGTGGCTTAATGACACAGCGCGAAGGTGGAAACAGTATGAGGAGAACATATAGGGGCTTAATGACACCGCCTGGAGGTGGCGGAAGCATGAAAAGATCATATAGTGGTTGAATGACACAGCCTGGAGTTTGCGGCAGCATGAGGAGACCAAATAGTAGCTGAATGACACAGCGTGAAGGTGGAGGCAGCATGAGGAGAACATATGGTGGCAGTATAAGACAGCTTGGAGCTTGCATGAGCATGAGGAGAACATATGGTGGCAGAATGAGACAGCCTGGAAGTGGCAGCAGCAGTATCAGGAGTCCTAAAAGTGTCCCGGTGACAGAGGTGTGCGGTGGGTGGCAATACCAGTACCCGGTGACGAAGGTGGGTGAAAAAAGGATAACTTGGCCTAGGCGGGTGGTAGGATCAGAATAGTAGCTGAGGCAGTTAGGCAGAAGAAAACGGTCTCTGTAAAAGTGTTAGTGTGCACAAGTAAGTATTGAGGACATGCATTATGTTAAACGTAACTTTTAATAATATGCTTAGGATAAAATATATGGACCCCAATTTTTTTTTAATCAAACAAAAGGAAAGTTGTGCAAAAAACACCATGTGCCACCTACGCCACCAAGTATTAATGTGATGCAAAGACCTCTAAAAGGTGAAGGGGAAAAGGTATGGTCCATTGTAACTGGTGGGGGTAAACGCTTCCCCTGTAAGGCCCTACTCTCGCATTATTAATTCCCTTCTTGGCAAGTGTTACTCGCCCTAAAAAGGGTGGCCCCACACAGGAACCGCTCCCTATTTCCACCTACAAACACTGCCATTTCCCAAGGTTTTTAGGTAGAAATAGAGATTGGTTCCTCTATGGGGACGCCCTTTATAAGACGAGTAACACTTTCCTCAAAAAGGTGGAAGGGAAAAACATATTGTCCATTGTAGCAGGTGGGGTAAAAACTTCCCCTGTAAGGCCCTACTCTCACCCTATTAATTCCCTTCTTGGTGAGTGTTACTCACCCTAAAACGGTCGGCCCGACAAAAAAAACGGGAAATGGCAGTGTTTGTAGGGGGAAATAGGGAGAGGTTCCTGTGTGGGGCCGCCCTTTTTAGGGCGAGTAACACTTGCAAAGAAGGGAATAAATAATGCGAGAGTAGAGCCTTACAGGGAAAGTTTTTACCCCCACAGGTTACAATGGACCATACCTTGTTCCCTTCCACCTTTTAGAGGTCTTTGCCTCACATCAACACTTAGTGGTGTAGGTGGCAAATTGTGTTTTTTGCACACCTTTCCTTTTGTTTAATTTCAAAAAATTTGGAGTACATATATTTTATCCTACGAAAAGTTAAGTTTTAGCTAATGCATATCTTCAATACTTACTTATGGTCTGATGCCGAGGAATGTCAGTAACTGGGGAGCAGCACCTTAAATCTGTTTGGCACTATCCATATTTGTGAAGTTTTGGTGTTGCACCATGGTCAATCTACTCTGATGCATCAGGCATTGGTGGGTGGAAATCCTGCCTGATCCATGCCTGATTCATCTTCACAAAGGTCAGTCTCTCCACATTTTTCGTGGACAGACGACTACTCCTTGGGGTAATTATGGCCCCCACCACACTAAACACCCACTCTGATGGCACACTACTGGCCGAGTAGAGCAGCTTTTCCAGGGCAAACTCTGCTAGTTGCGGCCACAAATCAAGTTTGGCTCCCCAGAAGTCGGATCTTCTAGATATGTTGGCATGGACATGTCAAGGTATGCCATCACCTGCTGGTTCAGGTCCTGCTCCAGGTCTACCTGCTGCTGATGAGTTGCTTCATTATGCGGGTGAAGAAGCCTACTCATCAGTGACTGTAGACTCAGGCTACTGCTGATGGAGCTGGTACTGCATTGGTCCTGCTTGCAAGTCATGCCCACTTCCACAAATCCACGCTTCCTTCTATTTTCAGGATACGAGGTCAGGATACGAGGTCAGGATACAAGGTCAGGATACGAGGTTGGGATACAAGGTGAGGATATGAGGTCGGGATATGAGGATGAGATATGAGGACGGGATATGAGGACAGGAGATGAGGTCAGGATATGAGGTCGGGATATGAGGACAAGTCCTGCCTCCTATGTTGCTTTTCCTACCCTTTAAGGATTTGGTAGGAAAAACCAGGCAACACCAATTACTCAGCTAGTAGTTAATAAACCAATTACTCAACTAGTAGGTAAAAAAAAGACCAGAGTCCATCAGTTCAGCCTAAATTCATAGTTCTATCTAAGCAACCAGTTTGTGCTGCTCTGTGGAATCTGTTTAGTGGTAATAAAGGGGTTATTTAGGTGCTGCACAGTAGTCTTTATCCACTGGTGAGGGAGGACCTGTGCTGAACTAATGCTATTAGAACATTTACTAGATATCTACATTAAACTGAGATCTGTCTGACAGATATTGTTAAATGAATTATGACCCTTTTCACTATGGATACTTTTCATACAAGAGCCCCAAAAGATTTTCTGCAGTTCAGATTTAAATTTTTTATGTATTTCGCCTGAGGTGATTTAAAATAACATGGTGATACATGAAGCCAAAAAAAAAAAAATACAATCTTCTTTTACTTTACTAGGGATAGGAGTGTTATTGACAGACACATATTAGACATTTTGTATTAGTTGTGTAAATGACTTAATTTACTCAAAATAACAAACAAAAGGAGTGTAATTCTTTCTTGTTAACTTATTACCTCTGATCGAGTAACTGACTCACTTCCTTTCATTTGCTACAAAAGTCATTTTCTAAACGGCGTCACTTCTTTTACAGCATCACATTTCTGAAAACATGGCAAATAATAGCTCTATTCACTTACTGTGTTTATAACATCCACAAGGAAAGGTTTAGAGCAGTTACTGTGTATTCAAAGAAACACTCGGAATAATATTCACCAAATGGCGGAAACATTTTTTGTTACTCTATCCAATATATGCTATATGTAATAAAAGGAAGAGCAGCGTTCACCTGTATAGATTGCTTCTGTACAAAAACACAGTTCTGTTTCAAAACACAGTTTCAATTCTGTCTCAAGATATTTTCAATAAAATACCAATTTTAATAGAAGCTACCATCAAATTGCATAGAAATGTTTCTCTAAAAGGTATGCTAGCAAACAGCAGGCTACAATAACACAAAAGTAGTTTAGTTTTATAAACATTTACTTTGAGATTGAAAGCAAGGATGTAACTAAAGCCTAACAGTGTATAGAGAAACTATGCAGCTTAGCCTTAATATGAACACTCCAGCTTTAAAGGGGTACTCCGCCCCTAGACATCGATGTCAGATCGCCAGGGTCCTGCTGCTGGGGACCCCGGGGATCGCTGCTGCAGCACCCCGCTATCATTACTGCGCAGCGCGAGATCGCTCTGCCAGTAATGACGGGCAATACAGGGGCCGGAGCATCGTTACGTCACGGCTCCGCCCCTCGTGACATCACGGTCCGCCCCCGTCAATACAAGTCTATGGGAGACTTGCATTAAGGGGACGGGCCGTGATGTCATGAGGGGCGGAGCCACGCCGCTCCGGCCCCTGTATCGCCCGTCATTACGCACAGAGCGAACTCGCTCTGTGCAGTAATGATGCCGGGGTGCCGCAGCAGCGATCCCCAGCGTCCCCAGCAGCGGGACCGCGGCGATCCTTTGGATAGGGGATAAGATGCCAGGGGCGGAGTACCCCTTTAAAGCGGACCTGTCATCAGGTTTTTAGGGTAAATTGTAAGGGTATGGTTGAATAGGGCTTTTGACCCTAAATCTATACATACCTCTCGATAGTTAACTGACCTCTCCATCACCAAGATAGCAGAGTTTAAAAAGATATACAAATTAGGCTTTGGTGCACTGGGCGTTCCCATCTGCTTCTAGACCCCAGCAAAACTTCACCAGCTGGTCACTCCACTCTGGGCACTGTGGTCACCTCCTGTTCCTCTGGAAGCTGCTGGAGGGGGTCAGTTAGCTAATGAGAGTAGTGCTGGGCCCGAAAATTCACAATGCAAATATTTATCGTGAATATCGCATATTCGTGAATTCGTGAATATTGCGAATATAGTGCTATATATACGCAATTTTTTTTCTTCACAGTGCACATCACAGTGATCATCCCTCCCAGCTTCCAGCTTGTGGTCTAAACAAGGCTCCAATACTAGTTACTGTGTCAGACTGGCACGCAAAAATTTGCATATGCGAATATTCTAATATGCAAATATTCAATCACTTCTGTCAACAACATCCCTAGCAACCTATAGTAAAGTTGCCCCCTCACTGTTTTCTTCCTCGAATATGCGAATATTCTAATATGCGAAAATTCTAGTATGCAAATTTTCTAGTGTGCGAATATTCCAATATGTGAATATTTTAATATGCGAACATACCAATACGCGAAATTTGCGAATATAGGACAAATATTGGTCTATATATTCTTAAAATATTGCGAATTCAAATATGGCTAATGTCGCTCATCACTAAATGACAGGTATGCTCAAATTATGGGTCAAAAACCATATGCAGCCATGTTGTTTTTTATACTGTAAAAACCAGGCTAGCTTTAAAGGAAACCTGTCACCAGATTTTACAGCCATGAAGTTTTGAAACACACCCTCATTTTTGTAGGAGAGACAACCGACAATCAAAAGCAGGAGGGCAAGGGTGCCTGCAACTCATGAATACACTGGACTTTTGCTTCACAATTCTTGCAGCATGCTGCTATATTAACCTGTGAACTTACGAAACCACAGCATATTCACAGGTAACATGTATATGGCTCAATACTATTTCATGCTGCTCTGGGATAGACCTGTTGATAAAATGTACCTTTCTTATACTAGTGCAACAGACCCTGTCTTAACATAAGAATGGAATAAAACACAGGTGAGTCCTATCTCTACAATATAACTGAGCAGGATTAAAGGAAATTTGACACCAATGTCACCTGCACTAACCTGTCAGTACCGACAGGTAGTGCAGGTGACACTGATGACGACAACGGTACTTGGGGCCTGGGCAGAGCTTAATGACATCACCGCTTCTGCTCTCTACTGGGTCCTGCTGCTAGAGAACAGCAGCGGTGATGTCACTAAGCTCCCGTGCCCCCAGCCAGGCCCGGAGCTGAAGGTAACCGAGAAGATTTACCAGAGATCCCCTGCACGGAAATGGGACAAGGTAAGTACGGACAGGTCAGTGCAGGTGACACTGTTGACAGATTTCCTTTAACCCCTTAAGGACCCAGCCATTTTACACCTTAGGACCCGGCCATTTTTTGCACATCTGACCACTGTAACTTTAAACATTAATAACTCTGGGAGGCTTTTAGTTATCATTCTGATTCTGATCATTCTGATTCTGATAGTTTTTTCGTGACATATTCTACTTTAACATAGTGGTAAAATTTTGTGGTAACTTGCATCCTTTCTTGGGGAAAAATCCCCAAATTTGATGAAAAATTAGAAAATTTTGCAATTTTCTAACTTTGAAGCTCTCTGCTTGTAAGGAAAATGGATATTCCAAATATTTTATGTCTACCTTATGTTGGCATCATAAAATTGACAAGTTTTTACTTTTGGAAGTCACCAGAGGGCTTCAAAGTTCAGCAGGAATTTTCCAATTTTTCACAAAATTTCCAAACTCACAATATTTCAGGGACAAGTTCAGGTTTGAAGTGGATTTGAAGGGTCTTCATATTAGAAATACCCCACAAATGACCCTATTATAAAAACTGCACCCCCCAAAGTATTCAAAATGACATTCAGTCAGCGTTTTAACCCTTTAGGTGTTTCACAGGAATAGCAGCAAAGTGAAGGAGAAAATTCACAATCTTCATTTTTTACACTTGCATGTTCTTGTAGACCCAATTAAGGAGAACATTTATACTTATATTTGTAGCCCAATTTCTCTCGAGTAATCACATACCTCATATGTCTATGTAAAGTATTCGGCGGGCGCAGTAGAGGGCTCAGAAGTGAAGGAGCGACAAGGGGATTTTGGAGTGTACGTTTTCTGAAATGGTTTTTGGGGGCATGTTGCATTTAGGAAGCCCCTATGGTGCCAGAACAGCAAAAAAAAAAAAAAAAAAAAAAAAAAAACACATGTCATACCATTTTGGAAACTAGACCCCTTGAGGAACGTAACAAGGAATAAAGTGAGCCTTAATACCCCACAGGTGCTTCACGACTTTTGTATATGTAAAAAACATAAAAAAAATGTCACTAAAATGTGTGTTTCCCCCCAAATTTCACATTTTTGCAAGGGTTAATAGAGAGCAAATTTTGCTCGGGGGCGTGTCGCATTTAGGAAGCCCCTATGGTGCCAGGAAAGCAAAAAACCCCACATGGCATACTATTTTGGAAACTAGACCCCTTGATGAACGTAACAAGGAATAAAGTGAGCCTTAATACCCCACAGGGGTTTCACGACTTTTGCATACGTAAAAAAAAAATTTCACTAAAATGTGTTTCCCCCCCAAATTTCACATTTTTGCAAGGGTTAATAGCAGAAAACACCCCCCAAAATTTGTAACCCCATCTCTTCTGAGTATGCAGGTACCCCATAAGTGGACCTAAAGTGCACTGCTGGCGAACTACAATGCTCAGAAGAGAAGGAGTCATATTTGGCTTTTGGAGAGCAAATTTTGTTCGGGGGCATGTCGCATTTAGGAAGCCCCTATGGTGCCAGGACAGCAAAAACCCTCCACATGGCATACCATTTTGGAAACTAGACCCCTTGAGGAACGTAACAAGGGGTACAGTGAGCATTTACCCCCCACTGGTGTCTGTCAGATCTTTGGAACAGTGGGTTGTACAATTCTTTTAATTTGCACAGCCCACTGTTCCAAAGATCTGTCAGACACCAGTGGGGTGTAAATTCTCACTGCACCCGTCATTACATTCTGTGAGGGGTGTAGTTTCCTAAATGGGGTCACATGTGTTTTTTTTTTTTTTGCGTTTGTCAAAACCGCTGTAACAATCAGCCACTCCTGTGCAAATCACCTCAAATGTACATGGTGCACTCTCCCTTCTGGGCCTTGTTGTGCGCCCCCAGAGCACTTTGCGCCCACATATGGGGTATCTTCGTAGTCGGGAGAAATTGTATTACAAATTTTGGGGGGCTTTTTTCCCTTTTACCTCTTGTCAAAATGAAAAGTATAGGGCAACACCAGCATGTTAGTGTAAAAAATTTATTTTTTTACACTAACATGCTGGTGTAGACCCCAACTTCACCTTTTCAAAAGGGGTGAAAGGAGAAAAAAAAAAAAAAAACTTTGTTAGGCAATTTCTCCCCATATGTGGCCCTAAACTGTTGCCTTGAAATACGACAGGGATTTGAAGTGAGAGAGCGCCATGTGCATTTGAGGCCTGAATTAGGGATTTGCATAGGGGTGGACATAGGGGTATTATACAACAGTGATTCCCAAACAGGGTGCCTCCAGCTGTTGCAAAACTCCCAGCATTCTTGGACAGTCAACGGCTGTCCGGCAATACTGGGAGTTGTTGTTTTTCAACAGCTGGAGGCTCCATTTTGGAAACAGTGGCGTACCAGACGTTTTTCATTTTTATTGGGGAGGGGGGCTGTGTAGGGGTATGTGTATATGTCGTGTTTTTTACTTTTTATTTTATTTTGTGTTAGTGTAGTGTTTTTAGGGTACAGTCACACGGGCAGGGGATTACAGCGAGTTTCCTGCTGCGAGTTTGAGCTGCCGCGCAAAATTTGCTGCATCGCAGGGGGGGGGGGGGGAACCTCCAGCTGTTGCAAAACTACAACTTCCAGCATGCACAGTCTATCAGTGCATGAGTTATAGTTTTGCAACAGCTGGAGGCACACGGGTTGGGAAACACTGTGTTAGGAAACAGACAATGTTTCCCAACCAGTGTGCCTCCAGTTGTTGCAAAACCACAACTCCAAAACATTCTCAGGAATGCTGGAAGTAGTAGTTCGGCAACATCTTTAGAGACAGATGTTGATGAACTACAACTCCCAGCATGCTTGGAGTTTTAGTTTTGCAACATCTGGAGGACTACAGTTTGCAGACCACTAATATAGTGGTTCCCAATCTGTGCCCTTCCAGATGTTGCAAAACTACAACTCCCAGTATGCCAAAACTGTCCAGGCATGCTGGGAGTTGTAGTTCTGCAACATCTGAAGGGCCAGATGTTACAGAACTACAACTCCCAGCATGTCTGGACAGTAAGGGCATGCTGAGGATGTGTAGTTTTGCAACATCTGGAAGGGCACAGTGGTCCCAAAACTGCGGACCTCCAGATGTTGCAAAACTGCAACTTTCAGCATGCCCAGACGCCAAGGGCTATCTGGGCATGCTGGGAGTTGAAGTGTAAGGGGACCAGATGGAACAGTCCAGATCGCTTTACGGCGGTCTGGACTGCTGCAAAGGTACCGCAACGCCGCCGAAGATCAACTCACCTGTGGCCTCCGCCGCCGGGTTCCGGGTCTTCAGGGACGAGGGCCCCAGCACTCCCCCGCCCCCCGCCACGTCCTCCGGTCTTCCTCCTGTCCTCTCTGGACTTCCAGGGGCCGGGCAGGGCGGGAGGAAGTAACCCCCCCCCTGCGATTGGTCAGCTAGCTAACCGAAGAATCGCAGGGGATAGGAGGAGGTGGCAGGCTTGCCACCTCGCTCCTATACTTTAGCATGGTCCTGGCTGTCTGTGACAACCGGGATCATGCAAAATTACCGGGCGATCGGGTCCCAGAGACCAGATCAGCCTGGTATCGTCGCAGATCACAGGGGCGATTTCCTTCGCGATTTGCGGCAGACATGGCCCCCCTCGGCGTTTGCCCTGGATGCCTGCTGAAGCATTTCAACAGGCATCCGCTTCCGATCTCTGCCCGGGGCGCAGCAGAGACCGGAGAAACACCAGGATGTACTAGTACGTCCTGGGTCCTTAAAGCCCAGGGTGCCAGGATGTTCTAGTACTTCCTGGGTCCTTAAGGGGTTAAAGGGGACTGGTCTCCAAGTGCTGAGATCGCCATGGTCTTTACGATGACAGAGCAGAAATCCTTACCTGGGCACTGTGCCTGTTCTCTCAGCACTGCCCTATAGCAGTGCACATATTCACAGAACAAGTTATTAGAAAGTCAGTTGACTTCCCTTGTGAGTCCTTAAACCAACTTAGAGTTGACAGGTGCCGAAGATAAACAAATGCACACAGTGACCAAGGAGACGATGATTGTTTATTTTGGGAATCACTGGGGATCTCAGCACTAGGATAGCCACCAATAAAAACTTCTGACATGTTGCTAAGAAATGTAATCAGCAAAAGTTCAGGTAACAGACCAAAGCAGTCACTGGTAGACTACATTTCATCTATTAAAGTAGTCAACTTTGTCTATTAATTATTTATGGAGGAATACCTTTTTGCTGGCATCCCAACATATATCAGGAAGGTACTATAGTCAAAAGGCTGAATAGGGCCTACATTTGCTTTGGGGTAACACATCATGTATTTAGGCCACCTCTTATTGTTAATGTCCATTGTAACATGATCATGTATGTAATAAATAGAGATGTGACATTTTTTTTTTTAAGGTTCGTTCGGTTCTGCTGTTTCTAATGAAAACTAGTTCTGTCCAAACCTATAATTGACCAATAGCCCAAAAACTTTTCCAAAAGTCTTAGAGCCCTAAAATGTTGTTCTACATGGAACAAATTACACCACCACACAAAGACTGGATTATTTAGTATTTAGTGGTTATTTAGTAACACTATGGAGCGTTAGTTTGTCGCTGTGTGATGTATAGTGTGTTCTGGGTGTGTCGGTATTATTTATATTCTGGTATTATTAGTATTTTTGGCCTGTGTATAAGGCCAAAAATACTAATAATACCAGAATATAAATAATACCGGCACACCCAGAACACACTATACATCACACAGCGACAAACTAACGCTCCATAGTGTTACTATATGACCACTACACTGAGCAGTTTTCCCCCACTGCAGTGACCCCATACAGTAGATACAACCTGCACACAGGATCTGTATACCATACAAGTGATTATATACAGCTTTAAATTAGAACAGATTTGAACTAACAGAACAGATGCAGAATACTCTCTGCATTGCTGCTTTACTACAACTATTATATATAGGTGGTCCTATTCCTATCTGTGTCGTTCACTGCTTAGTGTCCCTCACAGAGATCTTCAACTAACACCTGCTATCTCTAAAATGACTGCTAAAGCTTTAAAGGGGTACTCCACCCCTAGACATCTTATCCCCTATCCAAAGGATAGGGGATAAGATGTCTGATTGCGGGGGTCCTGCCGCTGCTCTGGAAGCGCTGGATGGTCTGGCTCCCGACCACAGTAACAGAAGATCGTGACGTCAGGACTCCGCCCCCATGTGATATCATGCCCCACCCCCTCAATGCAAGTCTATGGGAGGGGGCATCACGCCCCCTCCCATAGACATGCATTGAGGGGGCGGGGTGTGACGTCGCGATCTTCCATTCCCATGATCGGGAGCCAGACCCTCCAGTGCTTCCGGAGCAGTAACAGGTTGGTGCTGTGTGCTATATTGCGGGGGTACCCAGCGGCGGGACCCCCGTGATCAGACATCTTGTCCCCTATCCTTTGGATAGGGGATAAGATGTCTAGGGGTGGAGTACCCCTTTAATGGTGGCTCTGACATCACCCCTATACTGCCTTCTGATTATCTGGGAGAACAGAAAGTCATTATGGGATTCCCTGAAGTCTTGTGACAACTTCCTTCTTCTTTTTTGCCATGTTATTTTAGCATGTTCTGTTGAACCGCACCGCCCGCTTTGTTATTTTAACAAAGTTCTTCCCGAACTTGAGTTACACAGATTTGGATCGTTCATCACTAAAAATAATAATAATGATACATTTCATGTGCCCATAGTTACATATCTTTCTTACAAGCACATACGCTTTCATAGTATTTGTCCAGGGTGTCATATGCAAAAGGTCCCTAGAGACATCAACAAATGTTTTAAAATAACATAGCATATCCAAATGTGAATTAGCAGATCCATAACACCAACATTTTCATTAGTAAGCGCACCAGTATAGGTGGCATCACCTCTATTGAATGGATTCATAGACCAATATTATTCAGTTGATATCGTATCTTTCAAGGTTTTCTGGATAAAATAGCCTAGACCTCCATGTTTTTACAGTAAGCAAGATCCAGTAAGAAAAATGTATATAAAGCAGTATATGTTTTTTATATGATGGATACCACTTAATGGCTTCTTTCATATTTATTCATCGTATGAGTCCTATGAATCCTGCATAACGCAATGTACAATGAGCCTTAGTGTATTTGTTTTTTATTGTTAAGGTTTATGCGAGAATACATTCAAAGTATGCTAAAGATTATGTCTAAAGTGCCTCAGGAATTCTTGTGGCACACTAGAGTAATAGTATTAATATTTCCTTATTAAAATATGATGATGCATACCTCATACCTTAGCAGTGTTTTAACAATGTAAGCATAATCTGTTTGTGATAAAACTGTATGTGTCTATGAAAGATATTGGTAATCTTCTCTTTATAGCTTTTGTTCTTAGTAAATGAATTGTTCTCATTAGCTGAGCTTATAAAATCCCAGCACAATCACTATATGATTACAATAAATTGCACATTACCTTCAGAAAATAAAACAACAATCACTCTTCCCTAAGATAGAAAGTACATCTCACCTTCCTAACCAATGCGCATGTCTCCTTGAATTACAGTTAATAGACTCAATTGAACTTAAAGGGGCACTCCGTTGGAGAACTTTTTTTTTTTTTTTTATCAACTGGTGCCAGAAAGTTAAACATATTAGTAAATGACTTCTCTTAAAAAAATCTTCATCCTTTCAGTACTTATCAGCTGCTGAATACTACAGAGGGAATTCTTTTCTTTTTGAAACGCAGAGCTCTCTGCTGACATCACAAGAACAGTGCTCTCTGCTTACAGAGAACTGTCCAGAGTAGGAGATAATACCCATAGAAAACATATGCTGCTCTGGAGAGTTCCCAAAATGGACAGAGATGTCAGCAGAGAGCACTGTGTTCCAAAAAGAAAATAATTTCCTCTGTAGTACTCAGCAGCTGATAACTACTGGAAGGATTAAGATTTTTTAATAGAAGTAATTTGCAAATCTGTTTAAAGGGGTATTCCAGGCCAAAACTTTTTTTTATATATCAACTGGCTCCGGAAAGTTAAACAGATTTGTAAATTACTTCTATTAAAAAATCTTAATCCTTACAATAGTTATTAGCTTCTGAAGTTGAGTTGTTGTTTTCTGTCTAACTGCTCTCTGATGACTCACGTCCCGGGAGCTGTCCAGCTCCTATGGGGATATTCTCCCATCATGCACAGCTCCCGGGACGTGACATCATCATTGAGCAGTTAGACAGAAAACTTCAGAAGCTAATAACTATTGGAAGGATTAAAATTTTTTAATAGAAGTAATTTACAAATCTGTTTAACTTTCCGGAGCCAGTTGATATATATATATATATATATATATATATATATATATATATATATATATAAAAAGATTTTGCCTGGAATACCCCTTTAACTTTCTAGCACCAGTTGATTTAATAAAAATAAGTTTTCCACCGGAGTACCCCTTTACTGCTGACCCAAGTGTATTAGTATGCTTGCCATCTATGTGATTGCTTAGGATATAAATGGGAAGATGTGTTTGCAATGAGAGTTTCACTATCCACTGTAGAAGACTGGGTTGAACTTTCATAGAGTATGTTACTAAAGCTCAGTGCACACTATGTCTAAGCCATATGTTGAACATATACCCAGGAAAAAACTCCTGCTATATACAGTAAATGTATCTATATGGCTCCATCACCTGGAGGAGGCCAAAAGAGTGTCCTTTTACACTTCAGACTGGTATGCATTGGCATAATGTTGTAACTGTTAAGGAAAGTGCAGCAGACTGGGCTATCCTACACTGATGGCCACCATGTGGTGTATGTTTTTGCAATAGGACCCTTGGGTGATATATACTACTCTATGGTTTTACAGTGGCATATGTCTGAGCCTACAGTTAGTGGCAGTGAGTGCATTTCTTCAACTAAAGTCCTTAAATGCTGTGTATAGTCTAAAATCTTACATACAAATCAGTGCGCTATGTGAGATCCATTGAGACCAGAGCTTTCCTGTTATATTAAGTGCGTCATTAAAATTGCAGTTTGTGTTGTTTTTCCTTTTATGATTATATTGTTCATGACATGATGTTCATGAGAATTTTTAGTACAATTTTTATTAGGGACTATACTAAACGTTTTAGTACCATGTGTAGAAAAATGTTACTGCATTACTGCAATATTCGTGATATTCGTGATGTTTTTTTTCCATTGCGAAATTTCGCCATTGCGAAATTGTGTTATTGCGAAATTTTGCTATTGCAAAATTTCGCTCGTCTGCACCTGCGTGCTATGACATCATGCGAGAACGGAGATCATTTCCTGGATCTTTGCCAGTTGCTTTTCGCATCGCGATTTTCTGCTGCCCTGCGAAGCGAAGATGGTGGGGAAAAACTGCTGATTTGTGTAAGTAATGTCACCACTGTTATTTCATTATATTTAACTGCATTTTAGACTAGTTTAAAAGTTATGATATAAGATCAGATAGCAGTGTTTCCCAAACAGTGTGTCTCCAGCTGTTGCAAAACTACAACTCCCAGCATGCACTGACAGACCATGCCTGCTGGGAGTTGTAGTTTTGCAACAGCTGGAGGCACACTGGTTGTGAAACACTGAGTTAGGTAACAAACTCTCAGTGTTTCATAACAATTGTGCCTCCAGCTGTTGCAAAACTACAACTCCTTACATGCAACTCGCTGCATCCCCCCCCCCCTCCCCCAATGTGAATGTACAGGGTACATTCACATGGGCAGTGGCTTACAGTGTGTTTGTAGCTGAAGCAAATTTTGCGCTGCAGCTCAAACTCTCAGCGGGAAACTACTGTGAACCTCCGCCCGTGTGACTGTACCCTAAAAACACAACATTACACTAAATAAAAAGTAAAAAAACACTACATATACACATACCCCTACACAGTCCCCCTTCCCTCTGCAATAAAAATGAAAAACGTCTGGTACGGCACTGTTTCCTAAACGGAGCCTCCAGCTGTTGCAAAACAACTCCCCAGTATTACCGGACAGCCATTGACTGTCCAGGCATGCTGGGAGTTTAGCAACAGCTGGAGGCACCCTGTTTGGGAATCACTAGCGTACAATACCCCTATGTCCACTCCTATGAAATTCCCTAATTTAGTCCTCAAATGCGCATGGCACTCTCACTTTGGAGCACTGTGTTATCTGTGGTATTACATAGGACTGCAGGTCATAACTACTACATTATCTGTACTCAGAGAGTTACAACGGTGTTATCTGTAGTGTTACATAGGACTGCAGGTCACATCTACTACATTATCTGTATTCAGAGAGTTATCACTGTGTTATCTGTGGTGTTACATAGGACTGCAGGTTATATCTATACATTTTCTGTACTCAGAGAGTTATCACTGTTATCTGTGGTGTTACATAGGACTACAGGTTATATCTACTACATTATCTGTATTCAGAGAGTTATCACTGTGTTATATGTGGTGTTACATAGGACTGCAGGTCACATCTACTACATTATCTGTACTCAGAGAGTTATCACTGTGTTATCAGTTTTGCTTCTTCTGCTTTTAAAAAAGCAATTGGTTGTCACAGGATACAAGGCACAAAGGGCGCAAGCAAAAACACAGAAACACTCGCATGCATATATGAATATTCGCATGCATAAACCTTTCGCCTCACAGTCTCATCCCTGGGTCTTTAATGATACAAGCATTGCATTTATCAGTCAAAGGAGATCCCTACAATGTGCTCAGTTTTTGAAACTGTTTGAAAAAAAGACGAATATTTATAATAGCGAATTTTTTGCGCAAAATTCGTATTATTCGCGAATTCGCGAATATATACGATATTTGCTGCGAATATTCGAAATGCGAATCACAGCCGGGGTCCCGCCGCAGGTGCCGGTGCTGCGATCGCACTTGTCCCAGCAGCATTAACCCCATAGATGACGTTATCAATCTTGATCATGGCATCTATGGTTTTGAGAGGGGGAGGGTGCTCCCCCTGTTCAACAACTGCGGCACCATGATATGATTGCGGGTCGCTGTTGGTTGCTATCGCAGCCAGGTACGGAAGCCTTTGAGATCCAGCCACAGGTTGGATCGCACAGGCTGTAGTGTGTGCAGCTCATCAGGTTGTACTGTGCTGCAGTACAAATGTATTGCAGCATAGTATAACCTGTAAAAAGGGAAAAATAAAATAATAAAAGGTTCTTCAATAAAAGAATGAAGTGTAAAAAAAAACACAAATCATATACATACTGGGTATTGCCACATCCATAATGACGTGTACTATAAATTATCCCACAAGGTGAACGCCGTAAAAAGTACAGCTTGTCCTGCAAAATATAAGCCCTCACTCAATGGCGTCGGACAAAAAATAAAAAAGTTAAGGCTGTCAGAAAATGATAACACAAAAAAGGGAAAAAATGAATTTTGCTCAGATAAAGGAAAAATAACAAAAAAAGCTATATAAGGCTGGGTCCACACTACGTTTTGTCCCATACGGGAGCGCATGCGGCAGGGGGGAGCTAAAAGCTCGCGCTCCCGTATGTTACCGTATGCGCTCCCGTATGCCATTCATTTCAATGAGCCGACCGGAGTGAAACGTTCGGTCCGGTCGGCTCATTTTTGCGCCGTATGCGCTTTTACAACCGGACCTAAAACTGTGGTCAACCACGGTTTTAGGTCCGGTTGTAAAAGCGCATACGGCGCAAAAATGAGCCGACCGGACCGAACGTTTCACTCCGGTCGGCTCATTGAAATGAATGGCATACGGGAGCGCATACGGTCACATACGGGAGCGCGAGCTTTTAGCTCCCCCCTGCCGTATGCGCTCCCGTATGGGACAAAACGTAGTGTGGACCCAGCCTAAAATGGGTATCGCCATAATCGTACCGACCTACAGAATAAATATAACATCACTTTTACCGCACAGTGAACACCATAAAAAAAAAAATTTAAATGCCAGAAATATGTCAAAAGCACAAAAATGCACCACTTATATAAAGTACATGTAACACTCACGTTTCTGAAGACAGGACTCCGGTGTATGTGGATCCGCTGGACCTGTGTGGCAGATGACTCGGACCATACCAGGGAGTGGAGTCTAAGGTGCCGCTGGTCTTCACCAGAGCCCCCCATAAAGCAGAATGGGCTTGCAGCTGCAGGCGTCACCCAGGTCGCTACCCCTGGCATGGCTCGACCACACAGGTGGCTGAGGAGATGCGAGGCACAAGAGGGATGAGGCAACTCGTAGTCTGGATAGCAGTAGGTCAGGGCAGGCGGCACAGTAGAGTAGTCAGGACGTAGCAGGAGTTCAGTAGGCAGGCGGCAGAGGAGCAAGGGCAAGTCACAAGAGCAGGAGATCTGGTACACGGCAAGGCAATACAATGGAACGCTTTCTCTAGGGCACAAGGCAACAAAGATCCGGCAGAGAACTGAAGAGGGTGGAGGAATTTATAAACAAGCCACAGGTGTTACACTAATGAGCGTACTGGCCCTTTAAATCTTAAAGCTCCGATGCGCGCATGCCCTAAGGGACGGGGACACGCACGCCGGAGCAGAGAGGTGGAGGCAGAGGCAGGAGAAACACCCGGAGAGTGACGGACTGGGGCTCGCATGCGGGCGCATCCCACAATGTGAGTCCCAGCCCCGTCGGCAGCAGAAGGTAAGGGGACCATGCACTCACGGCCAGCGTGTGAGGCCGGAGCGCACAGTGCAACAGCACAATATGTCACGAAAAAACAATCTCATAAAAAGAGACCCATTTAAAGAGACACATGTCAAATAAAGAATAAATAAAAAAAGAGCCTGGTCATTAAAGGGGTACTCCACAGGCCAGCGTTCGGAAGTAAATGTTCCAAACGTTGTTTTCGTGCTGCGGGGGATGGAACATTTACTTCCAAATGCTGGCCAGTGGAGTACCTCTTTAACCTCTTCAGGACGCAGGGTGTATGCATATGCATCCTGAGTCCTTTGGGACATAGGGCGTACACGTAGTGGTCCCCACCACTAGCCAATTGGGGACTGGACCAGGATGCCTGCTGAGATCATTCAGCAGGCATCCCGGCCCATCCCGGCACATCTCCGAGGGGACAACCCCCCCTCGGACCCCCCTCGGGGGGGTTTGCTATCTGGGCATGCTAGGATTTGTAGTTTTGCAACATCTGGAGGGACATAGTTTGGAGACCACTGTGCGGTGGTTGCTACACCGTGGCCCTTTAAATCTGGCAAAACTACAACTCCCAGCATGCACGAACAGCAAACGGCTGTCTCGCCGTGCTGGGAGTTATAGTTGCGTACCTGCAGCTGTTGTATAACTACATCACCCTTCGGCGATCAGTACAGGCTGGGAGTTGTAGTTTTGCAACAGCTGGAGCCACACTGGTTGGAAAATACTGAGTTAGGTAACAGAACCTAACTGAAGCTTTTCCAACCAGTGTGCCTCCAGCTGTTGCAAAAGTGTGTCTGTTGCAAAAACAGTCTGTCAGTGCATGTTGGGAGTTGTAGTTTTGCAACAGCTCAAGGTTTGCCCCCCCCCCCCCCCCCCCCCGCCATGTGAATGTACAGTTTTCCACTGACATAAAGTAGAAAAATGTCACACAAAAAAATCACGGAATCAGAATGAAAAGTAAAAGCATCCCAGATTAGTTCATGCTTAAAGTGACACAGATTTGTAAAAAAAGGGCTGCGTCCTTAAGGTGAAAATGAGCTGCGTCCTTAAGGGTTTAAGGTAAAAAATGGGTCCATCCTTAAGGGGTTAGAAAAATACATACAAAGGAGAGTTTCATTGATTTAAAAAAAATAATAATCTAAAATTTGTTTCCTCTGGATTCCTCAATCTATTGGCCTACCAAAATCCCGATGTCTCCGTTTCTTTGTGTGATACTACCATAACTCCTAGCTGCATGCCTACTATATTGGGGTTATGTTCCACTCCTTATATATAATCCCACGTCCACTCATGTCATCTGTCATCTGACTGTGATAACACACGATACAAGTTGTTGCTTGGCTTTTTTCCTCGCCATGATTACTCTAACTCATTACTGTTCATTCTTCCATCTACCAAATTCTACCCTTTCCAATCTCTCTTGAAACCAACAACCAGTCTTATCATTTAGGCCAACTGCTAGTCTAATGCATCTAACCTCTGCCAGTCTCTGCACTGGTTGATCATTCCATTTATAATTCACTTCATAGTTCTTACCCTTCACAGTGCTGCCCTACTTCTCTTTTCTTATCTCTGTCTACCACTCCCTCCATAACTAATGATCTACAAATAACATAATCAATAATCTGGATCTTGAACTACTGTCTTTCACTGTACTTTCTCTATAAGCATACCTTAAAAACACACTTTTTAAACTGTAGCCTAGCACATTACACAAGTTATTATCTATATCTTCTGCTCTTTACCCCTCCTTATGTATTCTTCCATAGAACCTTATCATTTTATTCAACTATATTTGACTCCATTCTCAGTTTTGTACAGAAGATGGCTGTATCATAGCGCTGTGTCCGGGTACATTTACATAAAAAAAAAAAAAAGATTCTGCAGCACTTTACAATTATGGGGATACAAATAAAGACAAGTATCAGACATCACAATATTACACACTAAATATTCAAACAGGAGGAGTGAGTATTTGGACCATGTGCTTAGTAGAAGTTAAGGAGTTTATCCCATTTGCACAAGTACACAGTATCCAGTTTTAATTTTTTTTTTGCTTCCATCTGTAGAACTTCCTTAAAAAAGGGAGGAGTTCATATAATCAGAAGTCTCTAAATAGCCTGCTTTGCTGTAACACATAATGGTCTGAAAGGGGTACTCCGCTGCTCAGCGTTTGGAACAAACTGTTCCGGACGCTGGAGCCAGTGCCGGGAGCTTGTGGCGTCATAACCCCGCCCCCTCAATGCAAGTCTGTGGGAGGGGGCGTGGTGGCTGACACGCCCCCTCCCATAGATTTGCATTGAGGGGGCAGGGCGTGACGTCATGAGGGGGTGGGGAGATGAAAACAAGAGCTCCCGGCGCCAGCTCCAGCATTCCGAACAGTTTGTTCTAAACATTGAGCAGCAGAGTACTTCTTTAAGTCTTGAAATGAATTTTCGAGTTAGAGTCAGGATCAGTGTCCCCCAAAGCAAGGTGGCTGCCGTTCTTGCAGGCTTTTTTCTGCACCACCCAAGGGCACCCCAAAGCACCATCAGACATGTCATCACTAGCGCATACTCCGAGTTAATCTTTCTAACTCCTGTGAGGAGCCCCCTCACTTTTACCCTGTCCCACTAGAGCGTGGGACTACCCTTCTACTACCTGGAACCGTCAACATGACAGGGATGCTACACATCACATTACCTCTGTGTCACATCTCATCTTCTTTGTTTCTTAGCAGCTCTACTCAATAGACTAAATGCAATGCTGCCAATTTTAAGTGCAGTGTTCTCTTTTAGTTTGAATTGTTTTTTATTTGAATAGTTTCATTTTGTTTTCAAAATTAGCATTTACAGAAATAACATGTACAAGAATATTGAAGACAAAAAAAAAAACCATTCTGTGCATTAAGTACCAGTGTAATATAAATCAGTCCATACAGTCAGGGTATATTTCCATAAATGCATGACATGTTTGTTCACATGTCACAATAATTATGTTACACAAAAGATAACATGCATCAGTTATATATGGCGGAGAGTGGTTTTGGTTGTCGATTTATTAATATATGTGTTTATTTGCCCTAATGACTTATAATTTATTAATATATTCATTGTACTTATACATGTAGAAGTATCTATTAATACTTACTATTCTATAGTTAATCCAGAGAGGTATTTCATTTTTGGGTCCTATTCTTTAGAGCACCGGGATTTGCCCACAGAAGAGTCTTGTGTATCTACCTGTGTAAGTTCTATTTGGGTTATTTATTATGTATAATATGTGTAATACATATATATTTTTATATTGTAAATTGTTCATGCCACATTTTCCATTGAGCCTGGAACTTATTATTTTTCCCTTGCTGTCTATAGATTAGCTTGATGAATAATGTCAGCTACCGTAGGGATATTCTTTATTTTTCCATTCTCTAGCTAACAAAACCTTTTATGTATGACAGACATGGCATATTGGGATCTTTACATTTGCTGGTAATTGATCAAGTTCCAACATTTCCATTCCAACATTTCCACTTCGATTTTTAATTCTGTGTATGGTGGATACGATAGTTTTATTAACTGTTATGCTATTTTTAAATCTCGATAGGGTGGATATTTCCAGAAAATGTGGGATAGGGATCCCACTATTCCAGTTTACCATTTTAATTGTCTGATAATTACCTTTACTTTGTCCCAGATCCCTTTTGCTGTGTGTGTTTTTTCCCACCCTTTGTTGCCATTTTTAGGCTATGGTGCTTTTTTTTTCTCCAAAATTGCAGTGTGCTGATGGTATAGCATTTTTTCCATAAAATCTTGACATCAATGTAAGGAAAAAGAATGCCAGAAATCCTTGAGAAAAATGTAGAGGAAAAACTCCAAGACCAATACGCATTATTTTTTGGAAAAAAAAACTACATCTTGGGAGTAAAACATTAGGGGGCCTTTTTATGTGGCTTTTTTTTTTTTTTTTTTGCTGGTCACAAAAGTCCAAACAAAAGTTGAGTGTGTTCCTAGCATAAGCCTTGCCTTTGCATTGCTCATTGCAGATGATCGTGTTTGCCTCTAGTATACTTTAGTTGTGTGTGATCTTACTCTTGAGTCTGTTGTTGCATATTTGATTATTTAACTTGGAGCTTTACACAACTATTCTTGTTTCATAATACTTCATACCGGCAGTTGCTGGACTCCCAACCTGCTTCCACACTTTGACAGTAGCTCATATTAACCTTTGCTAATATTATATTCGCAGCAGGGTCTGCTGTATTGTTTCTTTTTCAGATTTTGCATTGTAAATGACTGAAAATACATGGTTATTGAAGAGGGAGAAATAAACTACGTTGGGTGTTTTGTGTTCTATAATCCTAAGGGGATCGTTAGTGACAAAAGGTCTTTTGCATTTTTGCATGTTTATACCAAACATTAAAAACGTATTTGACTCTTCTAAAGAAATTTACAAAAGGATTATGTAGAGAAATATACTAAAGTATCGCAAAAAGTTCACAATGGAAAACTATAAAGTAATATCACAGCTGCAGTAATTGGACACAGCAGCGTATTCTTTTCAAGAAAGAAACTAAAACATTGAGATTAATGAATCATTTCTGTGCTATGGTGCTGCCGTAGTAAGTACAATTCTCTTGGGAGACTTGGAGGCTAGCAAGGAATCCCCTTCTTCCAACGCCTATAATTTCCCAAGCATCTTGACTTTAATTATACTATAATAGATTGTCTATGTTTGAGCAGCCATTTACGTTCACATGTGTGCGTCTTTCTGATCAATGAGGAACACTAGGTGTACAGCACTGCACAGAGCCTCTCCGCATTACCTGCAATTAGCGCAGCCCCGGGGGGAGAAGAGCGAAGTGTTGGAACTATTAAATACATCTTGTCCCTAGGGAGTCTGTCTTCCAGATGAAAGCTTTTTGAAATCTGTATCCACCTGCAAGTATGTTATTCCCAATTCCTTCAACAACCTCCTTCTGGGCATTGCAGAAAGTGTAGTGTGCTCATAGAACAACTTTCTCGAAAAAAAAAGAGGTAAAAGTTAATGAAGTGAATTAAGGTAATAAAATCAGCTTTTAAGGACACACTTACATAGTTGAAACAAGGGAAATGTCAGTCTCCTGGGTTTAGATAATTAAACCACATCTGCTGGCTACTGAGGCCTACGCACTTTATCAGTTCATGTTAAAAATACTTAAAATTTACACATCTTTATTCCTTCAGATAAAAGAACATATTTACAAAATAAATGTAGACGGAACCATAGGCTTTACATAACTCTCATCCATACCCCAAATAAATTCAATCCCACAAAAAGAACCCGATATAAAAAGAGTCCATGAATTGACCACAACAATCAGGGGCATGTCAAGTAATCGTGGGGCCCAATAGCAAAACTCAGAATGGAGTCCCACTCTACCATCTTCAGCAAGAAATTTAGAACATGCAAATCTTATTATCTAGGCATCTGTAATACTCAATAATAATGTACAGAATGTTATCATAATACTTGGATATTGCACAATCTTTTTGTATCACTGTGCATGTGTCAATACTTATTGCTCAAGCAGGAGTCGTGATCCTATAAGAGCATCTCTCACAAACAATGCACTTGTTTTCTGGTACTGCAAATTCCCTTTCTATTAGTAAAATAGAGTTCAAGATTTCAATCAATTTTACAACCAATAATCATTACAGCCTTGTATGTATCCTGAAACATTCACTATCATTCGAACAAATTTGCATAGATAAATAGTACATTCACCTCAGAAATTGTAAAGGGGTTAAGTAGGCTATAGTAGCTGTAGTGTAATGCACTTCTGTTCTAAACATATATGCATTGCTTTAACTTTATAGTAAAAAGAGCCAGCAGGAAAACCAATGAGCACACAGTAAATACATCCACACTTCCTCATTTACAAATATTTTGGAGTCTTACATGGGGAAATGTGTTTAAAAAAGATAAGGGGAAGGCTGCCACCCGCTCTCCATCTCTGAACAGGGATCTCGGCTCCGACTTCACCCGGCTCTGGTTCCCAACAGAAGTCTGTCACTTCTATGCTGGACTTGCTCCTGGGGAATAATCCCCATTGCCCCTGTGAAGAGACTGCTGCTTCTGAAAAGACTGCTGTTGTGCACACCCCTGATCCTGCTGACTGGCCTACAGCTCCTATGCCACTCCAACCACTGTGGTGTTTTACCATGAGCCCCATCCTCCCATTGGTCCACCAGCTACTCCTGGGACTCACCCTCTGCAGTGGGTGGCAATGTCCTGATTCCTTCTCCACAATCCCAGGATCCTGCGGTTCTCTCTTCATCATGCACATTTCCGACTCCAAGTTTAGATGGGACTCCTCCAATCTTTAGACCCCAGTTATTGGAGCACCCCCTTTATTCATACCCTCCCATACCCAGTGGAAGTCCTCCTGCTACTACTGTGGGCAGCTCTTCAATCTGCAAAGATGATTCCATGGTGACTCATGCTGATCTTCGCTTCTGGTCCAATCCTTACCAAAGCGTGGTAAAATGTAAGGAAGAGTTTGCTCAGATTTACACAGATCTATATGCCTTGTCCACCTGATGCTGTTGAAACTGCACAAGTCTCGTGTTCCCTTTCTCTTCAGGCCTTACATACTGAACAACTATTCACCCTCCAGCATCTGGACAACATTAAAAATTGTAATCGACAAAATATTTTTCACCTGCGTGGACTGCCAAATCATTAGGCTTTAACAAACTAGTTTCTGCTTTGCTCATTCCTACAGAAATTGGACATGCCAACCTTACTCTTCAGGATTGGCCAATGCTCTCCACCTCTTCTACTAAGCGGCCTTTGCAGTGCGCGCCTCAGAAGTCCTCCAAATCCGCACTCTAGGCTCAGAGGCTTAGGATCCAGCTGGAAATTGTTCTCTCTATTTGTGTTCTCAGTATGCTGTTCCCAGAGATAATATGCCCTTTTTAGTATTTGTCACAATGGTTCAACTACTGCTTGTTTTGATTTTGTTTCTGTATTATTATTTTGCTTCCTTCAATAACTTATATATATTTTTTTCCTTTTGAGCTTTCCCCTCCTTTTCTTCTCTTCTTTTTTTGGTCATAGAGTCCATGTTTAAATTGAGAGTGGCAGGTCTTGGTGGCTCTGTGCGATTTCCAACTCCCCCTCCCCCTGGATTTTGAAGCTTAATGTAGCATCCTGCAATGCATCATGTAGGTGTGAGGCAGTGGGGCAAAAAAATATTTAGTCAGCCACCAATTGTGCAAGTTCTCCCACTTAAAAAGATGAGAGAGGCCTGTAATTCTCATCATAGGTATACCTCAACTATGAAAGACATAATGAGAAAAAAAAATCCATAAAATCACATTGTCTGATTTTTAAAGAATTTATTTGCAAATTATGGTGGAAAATAAGTATTTGGTCAATAACAAAAGTTAATCTGAATACTTTGTTTTATAACTAGGTCTGGCTAGGCCACTCCAGGACCATGAAATGGCCCCATTCATTCTTTCCTTTACACGGATCAGTCGTCCTGGTCCCTTAGCAGAAAAACAGCCCCAAAGCATGATGTTTCCACCCCCATGCTTCACAGTAGGTATGGTATTCTTTTTATGCAACTCAGCATTTTTTCTCATTCAAACATGACAAGTTGAGTTTTGACCAAAAAGTTCTACTTTGGTTTCATCTGACCATATGACATTCTCCCAACACTCTTCTGGATCATCCAAATGCTCTCTAGCAAACTTCAGACAGGCCCGGACATGTACTGACTTAAGCAGGGGGGTGCATCTGGCACTGCATGATTTGAGTCCCTGGCAATGTGGTGTGTTACTGATGGTAGCCTTTGTTACTTTGGTCCCAGCTCTCTGCAGATCATTCAATAGGTGTCCCCCCCCCCCCCCCCCCCGTGTGGTTCTGGGATTTTTGCTCACTGTTCTTGTGATGATTTTTGACATCACAGGGGGAGATCTTGTGTGGAGCCCCAGATCAAGGGAGATTATCAGTGGTCTTATATGTCTTCCATTTTCTAATAATTGCTACCACAGTTGAGTTCTTCGCACCAAGCTGATCGCCTATTGCAGATTCAGGCTTCCAAGCCTGGTGCAGGTCTACAATTTTGTTTCTGGAGTCCTTCAACAGCTCTTTGGTCTTGGCCATACTGGAATTTGGATGTGACTGTTTGATGTTGTGGACAGGTGTCTTTTATACTGATAACAAGTTCAAACAGGTGCCATTAATACAGGTAAGGAGTGGAGGACAGAGGAGACTCTTAAAGAAGAAGTTAAAGGTCTGTGAGAGCCAGAAATCTTGCTTGTTTGTAGGTGACCAAATACTTATTTTCCACCATAATTTGCAAATAAATTCTTTAAAAATCAGATAATGTGATTTTATGGATTTATTTTCACATAATGTCTCTCATGGTTGAGTTATACCTATGAAGGAAATTACAGGCCTCTCTCATCTTTTTAAGTGGGAGAGCTTGCACAATTGGTGGCTGACTAAATACTTTTTTTGCCATACTATATATAAACTAAATGATCTATTAGTTGAGGAAATAGCTAAAAATTATGTTAAAAGGGGAAGTTATCATTGTTGGAGACTTTAATCTTCCTAATGTGAACTAGAAACCCTAAATAGCTAGTTATGCCCGGAGTACAGATATTCTTAATTCCCTACTGGGATTTTCTCTAGAACAATTAGTTGAGGAGCCAACCCTGAAGGAAATGGGGAATCTGTATCTGACATAACTATATGTGAAAGTTTGGGATCTAGTGATCACAAGTCAGTGTGGTTTAATTTAAGAACAGTGAATGAGTAACACCTCCTCCGGTTAAGTCCCTCTGTCCTCTGCGGGGCGCGCTCGCTTGCAAGCCCCGCTCTGTTCTCCTCCTGCCCATTCCTGCCAGCGCGCATGTCCCCGGTTGGTGACTCTTGCCTCTGAACTGGCTTGGAACAATGAGACCTTGTGTGCTACAGTTAACCTCTTCAGGACCCATGACGTATGCATACATCATCACACCCTGGGTCTTAAGGACCCATGTCGTATGCATACGTCATGTCTTTTCCTGGTCTCCGCCGCTCACCCGGCGGAGATCGGAAGCGGATCCCTGCTGAAATCCTTCAGCAGGGATCCAGGGCAAATGCCGAGGGGGGCCATGTAGGCCCCCCATGTCGGCGATCGCCGCAAATTGCAAGGGAAATCGCCGTTGCGATCTGCGGCGATACCGGGCTGATCGGGTCTCTGGGACCCGACCGCCCGGTAATTTCGCATGATCCCGGCTGTCACAGACAGCCAGGACCATGCTAAAGTACAGGAGCGAGGTGGCAAGCCTGCCACCTCCTCCTATACCCTGCGATCTGTCGGTTAGTTAACCGACCAATCGCAGGAGGGGGGAGGTTACTTCCTCCAGTCCTGCCCGGCGCCTGGAAGTCCGGAGAGGACGAGAGGAAGACCGGAGGACGCGGCGGGGGACGGGGGAGTGCTGGGGACCGGCCCCGGTACTTACCTCGTCCCAGAAGACCCGGATCCCGGCGAGGAAGATGGCGGCGGCGACAGGTGAGTAGATCTTCAGCCGCGGTCGGGCCCTCTACAGCAATGCACGTCGCCGTAAAGCGACATGCATTGCTGTATTGGGACCCTGTATACTACAACTCCCAGCATGCCCAGACAGCCATTGGCATCTGGGCATGCTGGGAGTTGCAGTTTTGCAACATCTGGAGGTCCACAGTTTGGAGACCACTGTGCCCTTCCAGATGTTGCAAAACTACACATCCTCAGCATGCCCTTACTGTCCAGGCATGCTGGGAGTTGTAGTTCTGTAACATCGGGCCCTACAGATGTTGCAGAACTACAACTCCCAGCATGCCTGGACAGTTTTGGCATACTGGGAGTTGTAGTTTTGCAACATCTGGAAGGGCACAGATTGGGAACCACTGTATTAGTGGTCTGCAAACTGTAGTCCTCCAGATGTTGCAAACTACAACTCCAAGCATGCTGGGAGTTGTAGTTCGGCAACATCTGGCTCTAAAGATGTTGCCGAACTACTACTCCCAGCATGCCTGAGAATGTTTGGGAGTTGTGGTTTTGCAACAACAGGAGGCACACTGGTTGGGAAACATTATCTGTTTCCTAACTCAGTGTTTCCCAACTCGTGTGCCTCCAGCTGTTGCAAAACTATAACTACCAGCTTGCACTGATAGACTGTGCATGCTGGGAGTTGTAGTTTTGCAACAGCTGGAGGTCCCCCCCTGTGAATGTACAGGGTACATTCACATGGGCAGGGGGCTTACAGTGAGTATCAGGCTGCAAGTTTGCGATGCAGCAAATTTTGCACGGCAGCTCAAACTTGCAGCGGTAAAATCGCTGTAACCCCCCCTGCCCGTGTGACTGTACCCTAAAAACACTACACTACACTAACACAAAATAAAATAAAAAGTAAAAAAACACTACATATACACATACCCCTACACAGCCCCCCTCCCCTCCCAATAAAAATGAAAAACGTCTGGTACGCCACTGTTTTCAAAATGGAGCCTCCAGCTGTTGCAAAACAACAACTCCCAGTATTGCCGGACAGCCGTTGACTGTCCAAGCATGCTGGGAGTTTTGCAACAGCTGGAGGCACCCTGTTTGGGAATCACTGGCGTAGAATACCCCTATGTCCACCCCTATGCAAATCCCTAATTCAGGCCTCAAATGCACATGGCGCTCTCACTTTGGAGCCCTGTCGTATTTCAAGGCAACAGTTTAGGGCCACATATGGGGTATCGCCGTACTCGGGAGAAATTGCCTTACAAATTTTGGGGGGCTTTTTCTCCTTTCACCCCTTATGAAAAGGTGAAGTTGGGGTCTACACCAGCATGTTAGTGTAAAAAAATAATTTTTTTACACTAACATGCTGGTGTTGCCCTATACTTTTCATTTTGACAAGAGGTAGAAGGGAAAAAAGCCCCCCAAAATTTGTAATGCAACTTCTCCCGACTACGGAGATACCCCATATGTGGGCGCAAAGTGCTCTTGGGGCGCACAACAAGGCTCAGAAGGGAGAGTGCACCATGTACATTTGAGGTGATTTGCACAGGGGTGGCTGATTGTTACAGCGGTTTTGACAAACGCAAAAAAAAAAAAAAACACATGTGACCCCATTTCGGAAACCGTACCCTTCACGGAATGTAATGAGGGGTGCAGTGAGAATTTACACCCCACTGGTGTCTGACAGATCTTTGGAACAGTGGGTGCGCAAATTAAAAATTTTGTACAGCCCACTGTTCCAAAGATCTGACAGACACCAGTGGGGGGTAAATGCTCACTGTACCCCTTGTTACATTCCTCAAGGGGTCTAGTTTCCAAAATGGTATGCCATGTGGGGGTTATTTTGCTGTTCTGGCACCATTGGGGCTTCCTAAATGCGACAAGCCCCCCGAGCAAAATTTGCTCTCAAAAAGCCAAATATGACTCCTTCTCTTCTGAGCATTGTAGTTCGCCCGTAGTGCGCTTCAGGTCAACTTATGGGGTACCTCCATACTCGGAAGAGATGGGGTTACAAATTTTTGGGGGTATTTTCTGCTATTAACCCTTGCAAAAATGTGAAATTTGGGGGGGAAACACACATTTTAGTGAAAAAAATTTTTTTTTTACGTATGCAAAAGTCGTGAAACCCCTGTGGGGTATTAAGGCTCACTTTATTCCTTGTTACGTTCCTCAAGGGGTCTAGTTTCCAAAATGGTATGGCATGTGGATATTTTTTGCTGTCCTGGCACCATAGGGGCTTCCTAAATGCGACATGCCCCCGAGCAAAATTTGCTCTCAAAAAGCCAAATATGACTCCTTCTCTTCTGAGCATTGTAGTTCGCCCATAGTGCACTTCATGTCAACTTATGGGGTACCTCCATACTCAGAAGAGATGGGGTTACAAATTTTGGGGGGTATTTTCTGCTATTAACCCTTGCAAAAATGTGAAATTTGGGGGGAAACACACATTTTATTGACATTTTTTAAAAAATGTTTTACATATGCAAAAGTCGTGAAACACCTGTGGGGTATTAAGGCTCACTTTATTCCTTGTTACGTTCCTCAAGGGGTATAGTTTGCAAAATGGTATGCCATGTGTTTTTTTTTCCTGTTCTGGCACCATAGGGGCTTCCTAAATGCAACATGTCCCCCAAAAACCATTTCAGAAAAACATACGACCAAAATCCCCTTGTTGCTCCTTCCCTTCTGAGCCCTCTACTGTGCCCGCCGAACACTTTACATAGACATATGAGGTATGTGCTTACTCGAGAGAAATTGGGTTACAAATATAAGTATACATTTTCTCCTTTTACCCCTTGTAAAAATTCAAAAATTGGGTCTACAAGAACATGCGAGTGTAAAAAATGAAGATTGTGAATTTTCTCCTTCACTTTGCTGCTATTCCTGTGAAACACCTAAAGGGTTAAAATGCTGACTGAATGTCATTTTGAATACTTTGGGGGGTGCAGTTTTTATAATGGGGTCATTTGTGGGGTATTTCTAAGATGAAGACCTTTCAAATCCACTTCAAACATGAACTGGTCCCTGAAAAATTGTGATTTTGGAAATTTTGTGAAAAATTGGAAAATTGCTGCTGAACTTTGAAGCCCTCTGGTGTCTTCCAAAAGTAAAAACTCGTCAATTTTATGATGCAAATATAAAGTAGACATATTGTATATGTGAATAAAATAAAATAATATTTGGAATATCCATTTTCATTACAAGCAGAGAGCTTCAAAGTAAGAAAAATGCAAAATTTTAAAATTTTTCATCAAATTTTGGGATTTTTCACCAAGAAAGGATGCAAGTTACCAAAAAATTTTACCACTAAGTTAAAGTAGAATATGTCACGAAAAAACAATTTTCAGAGCATTCCAGAGTTATTAATGTTTAAAGTGACAGTGGTCAGATGTGCAAAAAATGGCCGGGTCCTAAGGTGTAAAATGGCTGGGTCCTTAAGGGGTTAAAAAAGGACTGTCTAGTAGGATCAAGGATGCTCACGCTGCTCATGATCCTCCATCTACCCTGAGTTAGCTTATCCATTTGGCCACTTGAATTGATGTGCGTTTTTCCTAGAGGCAGGAAGAACTTCTTCTGGAAAGAGAACCTATCCGAACTCGGCGATTTCCTTGTCTGGCACCCGTGTTCCAACATCCACCTCTACCGTCTCCTTTGCCTCCTGCCAAAGAGGCAATGCAGGTGGATCGGTCTCGCTTAACGCAGCTGGAAAGATTCTGTTGATGCAATGAGAATTTGTGACAATATTGTGCTAGTCCGGAGCACTTTCTCAAAGACTGTTCTATACGTCCTCAACATCCGGGAAACGCTTGCACCTAGGATACGTGGGAGGGGCGTCCCTGGGTGTGAATACTACCTCTCCTCGTTTGACCTTTCCGGTTCATGTTTATACTCCTGCCAAGACATCTTTCCCCGCTTCTACCTTTTTGGACTCTGGTACCGCTGGAGATTTTATTGATGCCTCCCTGGTCCATAAACATCGTCTCCCTGTGACTCGGCTTCCTAAGCCTTTGTACATCTCTTCTGTCAATGCTAGATATCTTATTCTATCTTTGTCTACTGGTGGTTGCGCTTGTCTGTCCGAGTTTGGCAGGTGGTCCAACTTTATCCTAATGTGAAGCAGTGAATATTTCCTTACCAGGTCGTATATTGGCCTTCCTTATTTCTTCCTTTCCCTTTACTTTGCCTTCTCAAAGGTATCACTTATTTAGAGATTTTCTTTCAATTATTTCACTTAAACTTCCCTTTTTGGCTAATTTCTGTACAGATCTCACTACCTTGGATTGCAGGGAATTCTTCTAGTTTGGCAGAATTAGTATACTGAGACATGACACTGATGCCACAACTATTATACTTGCTGTAGACCATTACCAAATTGCAATGTTTTTTTTGCACTTTTGTAGACACACCTTGTCCAAACATAAGCTTTCAGGAGGTGCCAAATTGTAGGTTGTATTACCTAGCTTGCACCTATGCCAGAGTACTTGACCTGTTTTTATAATGTTAAATACAATCTGTGGATCCGCTTGGTGCAAGACTGTCCACTCTGCCTTGGATTTGGTCCACCTCTGCTCAGGATACCATGCCCCCCTCTTTTTCCACCCGCCATACTTCCTTAGGCATCTCTGGCACTGGGGATTCTCTTATTGAATACTTAGTTCCTCTCCTTATCATCACGGATCACCCGGACTTTGTCTCTGGATCAGTCTCTGAGGGAAGGGTTTTTTTTTGTATCCTCTTTTTCAAGCCTTCTCTGCTTTTACTATGTTCTAGATGTAGGTGCTTTTAAGTCCCTCTATGTCTTATTTAGTGACTGGCCTTCCTCTCGTCATGCTCCTTTTAAATACCTTCAGCTACAACATTTAGCACCGCCCATTCATGACTTTTGAACACCTTTTCTTGCCCTCCTCATACCCCTGGCATTCCATTTTAAACATATTTAGCTTGCTGCTCTCTTCTAGATCACAATCTCTCACTTCCTATGCCGGGCTTTGGAGACGGACAATGACATAATTGTCACCCAATTGTCATGCATTGGCGAAATGATCTGCTGAAGTCACACATATTCAGCATATGGAAGACTTATTGTCCATTTCTCCCAGTGATGTGGATTGTTACTGCGCCCTCGGTTGGACTTCCGTTCCTCCCAACTGTTTCGGACACTGACATGCTGATTGTATCATAGAAGTTTAAAGTTTGTAGACCCCTCGCTTTCCTGGGCTCCTCAAGGTTCGCCTTTGGCCACCTGGTACCTGCTTTATGCCCCTTTTATCCTATCTTTTGCAACAAGGTTTTCCACAGCCCATCTTTTTTCTTGTCTGCTTAATTTCTTTTTTTGTTCACACAGCAGAATTTCTATGCAGAGGAAAAATTTAGCTTGGAAATTCTGCTACATGAAGCTAACATTGTGGTGAATGAAATATCTGCTGTCCCATTCAAACAGCAGATTTCTGCTGCTGAGATTCCAATGAGGAAATTCTACAATCCTGATTCTACAAAAATAATGAATATGTTAATTCTTTTTGGGGAATTCCACAACAGAGTCCCATTGAAGTCAAGGGCATTCTGTCTGGAATCTGAGTGTTGAGCGCAAGAAATTCAGCATAAATTCACCATAAATACCCTGTTTAGCTGTCATCGGATGATTTTCTTCCATAACCTTGACCTAATAATTTTATTAATATTATTATACACTTAATTGTATATTTCTGATTGATTGTGATACACCCAATGGACACACCTGGTTTATGTGTGTCCCTATACACCTTGTTCCAGTTGCTTTCTTATTGCCCATGCCTTTTTTTCATGTAAATCCATCTGTGGTTTAGTTTTGTTTTATGGATGTGGTTTTATGACTTTTCAATCCATTTTCTGTATGTAATTTTCTGCAAACTAAAAAAAGTTATTGCTCTTCAGATTTCATGGTGGTTTTGTATTTCATAATTCAAGTCAATGGGTGAAAATCTTGCGCACATGACTACAGTATGCAATACACTTCACAATCTATTATCTGTGCATATTTTAAGCAGATTAATGCTCTTATAATTGATAACAACTAGTAAATTTATTTTCAATTGCCATTCCTCAAACAACCAGGTTTTTCAGTTTTTTTATTCCAAATGTACAGTATATTGTGAACGAATATTATTTATCTGTTAATACAACGTTTCATATATGTGTATGTTTTTCTATATTTTCTTGTTGTAATCAGCAGCTGATGTTGCTGATTGTAAATGCCGGAACTCTAAATCCCTCAAAATTTGAGATGCAGAATAATTATTATTCTGTTTTTCTCTATATGCACCTGGGTGTTCACGTACATTATTTCCTGTCTCTTTTAGCTGCCGGATGCAGCAAATGTTTCGCTAGTTAGAACCTCCAGCCTATTCTCTAGGTGTATTGTGTGCAATATAATTACTCCTCTCAGGTGGTCAGAAAAGTCTCCTCATTTGGCCAGTTCCTCCCCACGCAGCCAAGGCGTCTGATTGCATCCGAACAATACCAGTCCTATGGTGCCTTATTATTCATACTGTATGCGCTCATTTCCATTCCATTGCCAGTTACATGTACAAACTCACACCGATTCAAACAGCAGTAAATAAGAACAATCTCTCCTTGAAATCAGAAAGGAAAGGAGGGGGGGCTTAGAAAGCGGGAAACCTAGGGTGGGTAACCAAGAGACATACTGATTCACAATGTGTCCTGTGCGTGTGGATGGATAATAAGAATGTTTTGATTTCTTTTCTATACCTGGGGAAAGAGTTATATATTATCTGCAGGTCTGAAAGTCTTCTAACAAAGAACAGACCTTTCATGGGGCATGTCCTAAATTTTAGTGATGGTACAGTAAACAGAAAACAGACTTTTTTTTTTTTACTCCTTTACCTAGTTTAGATGTGCCTTATAGACAGAAATATAAAAAATAAAAATAACTTCTAATTGTTGTACAGCATTAACCACAGGATAACCACCATGTTTCTGAAGATAAAAATCCAATGTTCTATTCAATCCATTAAAAGTGCAGCAGGTCCGGCAATGTACTAGGTGCAATTAATAGTGGCAGCAACAGCTGTTTCATGTTGCAAGAACCCTTCCCTTCATGCTTACTAATTGTTGTATAGCAGTTCCTCCTTGTGATTCCTGTCACTGTGAAAGGCAAATATAAGTTTGTAAACTGAATTATAATTTTTTTAAACAGGGATATAGAATATATTATACACTTATTATAATATACTAAATGAAAATAAACAACCTGATCTGAATACCTACAAAATTAGAATGAAGGCAAAGCATGGTGCTCAATGAAAGCCATGGTCAAACACAAAGACAAATAAATATCTTTGGTTAATCCCATTTAATTGAAAGAATTGACTTCTTCTCATGAGTGGGGTTTAAGACAAAACAGTAGGTGTAGGAACCAAAGCTGCTTCTGTTTATGGGCCATCATTTTTATTTTCATTATTATTTTGGTTTATTTACAGTTTACATGATGCAAACAAATTAATTTGGAGTTTAAAAATCTGTGGGAAAATTTAATTAGTTTAGAGCTCTATGTTCTATGCTCTATGAAATGCTTTGCTTTTCACTCATTGATCTGAAAAGGGACATCATAGATGATAACATGACATCCCACTGCAGGTACATAAGGTTTGTCTCCTTCCTGGTTTGGACATGAATATCTTAAAGGGAACCAAGCACTAGATTTTACCATGTATAACGCTTGACAACGCGTTATATATGGTAAATTCTGTATCCTCACCATGCCCGGAGGATGTTTTTGCCCCCAGGGATGGTGAAGATATTAAGTTGTAAAGTCCCCCCGGCCACCCTGTAAGTAGTCCCCTGGGCGGGGGAGCTATACTCACAGGTCCTGTCCCTCCAGTCGAAGTGACGCCCCCTCAGCATGATTGTTGGCCGTGTTACCGCTCTGCTCCCTAAGTAGACAATGCACAGTGGGGACACAAGCCTCTAATCATGCCGAGCGGACGTCACTACGGCCGGAGCAACGGAACCTGGGAAGTGTAACTCCCAACCCAGTGGACTATTTACGGGGCGGCCAGGAAGACTATAACTTCATATCCTCACCATCCCTGGGGGAAAAAGATTTTACCATATATAATGCATATATAATGCATTGTCAAGCATTATATATGGTAAAATCTAGTCCTTTGTTCCCTTTAAAATAGTGTGGTAAGCTAAGGGTGACATGTGGTACAGACTACTAGGATAGGCTAGGAAGGAACGAGATGGGTACTGCATAGCCATATTCTTAGACCCTCAATATTTTTTTTTTTTTACCTTCTGAGAAGAAGGATACATTTTATATTTAGGAAGAAGCTACACAGCCAGCCTGCCATGGCATTCCTGCCAAACACCTGGCAAATGGGGGTCCCCTCTCTGCTTCCCACTCAGTGAACACTCCACTTCCTCTGCCATCGCTAATCCTGCAAGAGTTAAGAGCAGCAGCAGCAGCATCTTCGCGATGTTCCACGGTGTTCCACCCTGACATGAATCATCCCCAAAGGGATGTACACCACCACCTGAACAACCAGGTTGAGGCATGTCTAAGCAGTGCACTTTCTCTGACAGAGACCATGAGTCAAGATCCCATTGACTTCTGGGTCACCATATTAGACCATTACCTAGTTATAACTAGTGATGAATTATGCATTGCCAGCTGCCTCTGAGAAGTTATGCTGGGCTGGCTGCTCTGATGAAGACTAAGATACTTGTTTTCCTCATAAAAGTGTCTCTGAAAATATTTCAATAGCTTACTAGGGGAATGGAGCACAAGGTTCCTATAAGAGGTCAGAGATGTATTATTCACAACATTGTGAAAGGTTAGAGGGGAGGAAAAAGATTTTCTAGGAATGATGAAAAGGTAATCCAAGGTGGAGGACTTCATATGTTTACTTATGGGAGTTAAGGAGGCATTCGTAATGTTGTATTTATTGTAGGCCCCAAAAATGAATAACTATGTTTAATAGCATAATAGCATGATGCCCGCCATTATGTATAGGTTCTAAATAGGCCACAGTTTATTCTACGTTTCTTCTCTACAAATTTCCAGTCTGGGTGAAGAATACTTCTTGTCTCCTTAGATATTTAAAGCTGTTTAGATAAGACAGATGAGAGGGCTAGTTGGCCAGTCTTGTGAATGTTATTGTAACTAACAATGAATTACTCAATTGACTAGACAGAGAAACATTTACACATCTGTGACATTGGGGTTTATTTACAAACGTGATCCCGACTCTTGTTTGTCGTGTTTTGCGCCCAAATTGTGTCGCACCTCCCTTACGACACAATTTGCAACAAAAAAAAACAAAAAAAACTCCATTTTACAAAAAAGGGCGTGGCCACGGGATAAAGTGGGCATGGTCCCGACAAAAGGGGCATGTCCCCGACAGTTTTGAAAAATTCCAACATATTTACTATGGTTTCCACAGAAAATGTGGTGTATTTGAGCTGAGGAAAACCTGACAGATCAGAACAGTTGTAAAAAAAAGCAAAACATAGGGAAAAGTGTAAAATGTAGGGAAACCTTAGTAAATACCTTGGGAAAATACCATTCAGAAATCAAAACCCTCAAAGAAACCTACACTCCACTCTAAGTAAATAAAGCCCATTGTATCCTTACATTATCCATAAATTTGATAGTTTGGGGAAATGTCCTACTAGGCCCCGAGTTGTCTGAGAAACCATGTTTTAATTGGTATATGTGTCACAGTAAATCACTTTACTTCTAATTTAGGGTTCCATATATCATGTGTGGAATGTGCGTTTCAAACCAACTTTGAACAGTTAACCCTTAATGACAATGAATATAGGATATTGTGAGACTTAATTTTACCTGCAGAATAATCAAGACTCATAATCTATCAAAGCATTAAAGTACTGCTTATAAAATATTGATAGAGATAACACTTAAAGTAGCTTAATGAAGGATAAAAGTAAATTTCCCACACAGGAAACTTGCTTCAAGTTCTTCCTCTTAAAATACAGAGCACGATCATATGTCTCTGCTATCAGTCTTAATAGTTTTAAAAAGATCATGTATAGAAAAAGGCGAGAATTGGGTGGATGTATATCAAAGTTCTTCTATGTTTATATCCTTAGATGGTTTGCCCATTATTGGAATCATGTGATTTGTAGTTGGTTAGAAGGGGCGGGGTGTATTTAGCATTCCATATTGATATGTCTATAATCAGATATTGCCCATCTTGATATCATGAGGTTTCCTCTGGACAGAGTGATGTATTAACCTTTTTCTGAAATGATATCCTAACCTAGTAGCTCTTGTTATATTGTAACATAGTTGCTCACTACTCACATGTCATGTCCTACTATACGTAGTCAATTTATAAGCTTTTAATGTTTACTAACATCTCTAATTAATATTAATTTGCATATATCATTTTGTTTATTACTCATTTATGTTTATACCTCATTACCAATAAATTTGCATACTTTTATAATACTTGTGTATTATTGTATATTGCAAAAATGCATTCTTAGCGTTAATGTCATCCCGTCATAAAAATAACTTGTTGATATCTGAGAAAATAGTCGGACTCAGATGTGAGTTGTATTGATTAGCTTTGTCTACAATTAACTAGGTCAAAATTTTGATATCTTTTGATCATTTTCAAAATTAAAATGTTTTCATAATTAATATTTTCATGACCATAATTCATAATTTAGTTATTATCACACAACAGTAAAGAGGATATTCAACTTCAAGATATTTTTTTTCCTTACCAAGAAATATCCTTGCACCTAAACCAGGGAGTGCCACATGGTAAAGTCTACATCACTAGTGTCCCTTACCTCCCTTGCTTCTGACCAGCCTAAGGAATGTGGGAGACCTGCAGGACCTCTCAAGTCAATCTGATCATGATCGCCGGCTATAGCATTGCAAGGACCATCCAGTTCCCTTTAAGGAGTGTTCATATGGGCTGTGCACTGTTGCAGAGCTAAGAGTATTTGTACTTCTGAATTTATAAATATTCTGGCTTGCCAAGTGCATGCAGAGTTATCGCATATTAGTTATAGTGTCTCTGGATCTAAGGCTATATTGAGAGCAATGCTATTTGAGGGATTGACCTTGTAATTACAGAAGTAACTAAAATCACAAATTGTGGGCACTAGAGTTTTCAGCGAGGTATGCAAATGTGGAACATAAACAGGTTTTGTCTGCTAAAGCAGAGCACTTAAAGTATAGGTCATCATCAGTTTGCAGGGCTCGCATTCTGCCACTTTTACAAATGGAGGCTAGTTAATGTGGAGAAGAGAGGAGGGAGCCCTGCCTGCAGCCATTGGCAATTGTTAGGGGAGCAGATCAGAAAGGTATTTGAGGAAGATATAATATCACCTGATATGTTTTTGATAGCGATTATAAGGTCACACAGTTCAAGTAAGTTAGCAGCCTTACTAATTCCCTGATTCCTAATAGAAATGTGCACAAAGTTTCCTTCATTTTTGTATGTTATGTCTAGAAATGTGTATGTCTGAACCAGGGTGATACCTCTCATAGCAGCCCCCAAAAATCTTGTTTATGAAGTGTCTCCAAACATTTTAGGAAAGGAAATTTTGCAGTTTTAGAAGACATGCATGAGCTTGGATGAAGCAAGATATTAAATTTTGATTCCCGATGCAGGTCAGCTGGCGTTCGGGTGGTTTGCAAGGAGATAAAGAAGTCTGGATGGAGGAATCTCAATAGACCACAGCCCACTTATAGCAGTCAGCAGAGTGTCAGGAATGGATAGAAATAAATAAAGAATCTCCTGGGAGGATGTCTTCAGTACTAGAGGGATTTTAGGAACCTTTTCAGGCAAATTTTGTACTGTAAGCAGGTTAGTTTTTATGTGCATTCTTAGGGTCCTGGGCAGCATTTACTCTAGGTAAACTTAGTTCTATGCAGAGAATGACACTGAAGCAATGGTGTTCATGTTACCGAGGACAAATTATGGAATTTAACATCCTTAACCAAAGAGCAAAATAAGCAAAAACAGCCAATTACGTAAATGTAGTTGTTATTAGTTTTCACACCCTGGCAGAGAATGGGAAATTTTGGCATTGATTTAAAAAAATATGAATGATCATGCAAACAAAACCTTTGTCTTTTATTTATTCCCATTACGATGAAAATCATTTATATAGTGTTGTGTGTGGCCTTAACGCAGTGTGCAGTAAGACTATGAAGTGAACACAGAAGGTGCATTCGCTTCATAGACAGTGAGTAATCACATAAGTCGTCATTAACCTTTTTTAAAGGTGGTATCACATTCACAAGACTTAACGGGGTTATCCAGGAAAAAACTTTACCCCTTTAAGAAGATTATGACATTTGCAGCGTCTGTCACCTGTTTGAATGGCCGATATATTTTCAGGGCAATCGGAGGCTATGAAAGGCTATGAAAGGCTATGCGGCAATCTGCTTATAGAGTCTGTCTCAGGCACACTCTACAAGCAAAGCACCAATGTCACTTAGCAATGCTATGCAATCAGTAAAAATAATCTAATGATTGCTTATAAAAGGATGTAAAAAGTGTAAAAAAAATTCTTAAAATAATGTATGCTTTAAAAAATCTAAATTAAAAAAATATAAATATCACCCACCCCCCCCTTACCTAATTTTTCAAATAAATAAAAATTAAGGATAAACATATTTGGTATCATCATGTGCAGAATTGTCCAAACTTTTAAAATCAAACATTATTGATCCCATGTGCTGGATAGCAAAATAAAAAAAAAATGTCTGCCAGAAATCTGGCTAATAAGGCCATCTACCTAAGGGGGGCCTGGCTTCTGGGGCCATCTACCTAATGGGCAGGGGAAACCTGGCTAAAGGGTCCATCTGTCCATCTACCTTATTAGTGGGGTGGGGGGGGGGGGGTTGCCTAAAGGGGCCTTCTGTCTAGTGCAAGGAGTTAAACCTAGGTAAGGGATATATTATTTTATTTTTATAACCCCCATACCATGCCACTAATGAGCAGCAATCCATACAATCTATGCATCACCAATTGCTTTCATTAATTGGACTGGCAACCCACACTACGCCACTGCCTGCCCCCATGTAACCATTTTTAATAGAAGAATATTTGTCAACATTCTTGGTAATTTTTAACCACAATGAAAAGAAAAAAAACTAATGGAATAATATGAAATGCCTGCTTTAAAAAAAAATTAAAAAAAAACTGCATGCTTTTTAAATACTAGAAAATGGTAATCTGTAGATTTGTGCTTTTAGCCGCATATGAACACATAAAATAATTATTTTGTAAGCTTGATGTTTACGTCAGCATAAGGAAAAATGACAATACTTACTTTGAGGCATGTCCTTCATTTATGTCATTTTATCAGAGAGCACACATGCTGGAATTTAAGCCTTCTTTGAGTAGTTTTTAAGCTATGTGTGTAAGCAAAATGTTTGGATTGCATTTGTACACTTAAAAGCATGGCAAAAAAAAGGTTTAGAAGGACAAAACAAAGGAGTCTTATAAATATTTCATGTGTGTCAGTGTAAAGTAAAAAAAAAATGTATTTACAGTCTCTATGTGGTCAAATTAAAGGTCTAACTCACCGCTATCCTTACTGTTTCTTCAAATATAAACTCTGAACGTAGCATACATATGTGGTCCTACATAAGCTACTATTATTTCACAATTACCATCCAGCATAGACAAACCAAGAAAGGAGAGAAGTACTCCGGATGTGCCTAAAACATAACTTTTACTCTTACTATTTAAAATTTTCAAAATTATCAAGGTGTATGATTAATTGAATTGCTCAATGGCAATGCCATTGAGCAATTCAAGTAATCTGACACCTTGAGAATTTTGAAAATTTTAAATAATAAGTGTAAAAGTTAGGTTTTAGGCACATCCGGCGTACTTCTCTCCTTTCTTGTTTTTTTTCTCCAAATACCTTGCCTGTTTGCAAACTTTTGTAATTTACTCCCCTATAGTAAGACTCTCTTCTCATCTGCATTGTTGTTTATAACAGAACCCATCACCCTGTGCCACATTTATTGGAAACTGATAGCAAAAATAGCGCTGTGAAAAATAACAGAACTGTGGAAGGAACTCCTAAACCCAATCATGAATGGCATTGTGAACATATGTGCAGCATGTTATATAGAATAGGACTCTGGGCATGATGGTATATAACAGCCAGGGTCATGGCACTCATGAGGAACATGACTCACCTCAGGCATTGCTGCAAGGGATAGTGGCCAGGGCTGAACTAACTTACGGGGAAAAATGTAACTTTTTATATATGGTCTGTTGCGCAGGTGTGAAGCTGCGGTCACTACTATATATTCATATTATGTGGGCGATATTGGTCTATGTATTATGTTTTTTATTCAGAATCAGTATGGGGATATTATTCAGTCACAATTTAATGTATAGTGGTGTTATTTGTGATAATGGTATTGGTATTGGTCACTGCGGTGGTAATATGTTATTCTGGTGTGGAGGTAGTAGTTTAAACCCCGCATCACCACTCTTAAATTCAAGGGAAGAGAAGTTTGCACTGTTTTCTGTTCTTGCCTCAGGCACAAAAGGAGCAAGTTACAGCTCTGGTCACAGCGGCATTTGCTCCTCATTGGTACACTGAGTGCATGTATATCTGTGACCATGTAGGTACAAGCAGCCACAAGAAATGAATACAGTATATCTCATTATTGGTCATTTAAGGTTTAAACTGGTCTTCAGGACTAGGGTATCATTAAACATTTATGCCATAAAACATGCGGTTTAAATAACATATTTCAAAAGTCCAGACATTTGCTCATGCAGCATTTTCGCACTTACATTTTTTTTTGTTTACTTTTTCTATTTAGACGGGTATGAGGCAGGTAGGAATCCTCTGTCCATCCACTGAGCTGATCAGGACATTGCGATTTCACTGTGTTGATCCTGACCAGCTCTCCTGAGCTAACCTGCAACCTATTTTCTAAATTTTTAACAATACAATCAACTTTGCTCATGACGTCTAAAGGGTTAATACCGAACATCACCCTGACCGGTGATGTCCGACATTACCCACGGGTCCCGGCTGCTGATAGCAGCCAGGTCTAACCGGTTATAAAGTGCGCTCAGCTCCTGATCACACTTCATAGTCCAGGAACTGGCACAGGATGTACATTTACAACCTGCATCCTTAAGGTGATACACATACATAGCTCCCATATACATACTCAGCCTCCATACTCATACAGCCCCTATAGGCATACAGCCCATATACACATGCACAGCCACCATACACATATACACAGCCCCCATATACACACATGCATAGCCCTCATATACACACATACACAGCCCTCATACACACAAACACTACTCCATTACACACATACACTGTCCACATACACACAAACACAGCCCCCATACACTGAGCACATACACAACCCCCATATCCACACATACACTACACCCATGTACAGCCCCAATATACACATGCACAGCCCACATACACACATGTAGCCCCCATACACAGATACACAGGGACATGTTGGCCAATGTCATTGGTCGGCGTCTTCTAGCAGTGGCTGCTGGTAAATGACATTTATTGGGCAGGCACGTCTGATGCCAGCAGCCAGTGCTATTTTAAAGTGGCAGGGTGCCCTTCAGTTGGCACTCCCTTACATGTCAGCTCCCAATCGCCAGTCCAGACCACAACATGATGACTACAGGCCCCCTCTCTGGCCCTGGCATGCGGACACTGTGGGAGTGCCTTTCAGTCCGCCCCTGACTTACACACCAAATGTTCATGAGATCTCATTTTCCCCAATCACAATCCAACTGCAGGATCCCCATACTAGCCCCTTTTCTTATTATCTTAATAACACAACAATAAGTGGGCACTTATGGTTCCGATCTAGTTACAATTGGGAGAGCACATTCCCAAATTTACCAAGGATTAGGGCTCATTTTATCCAGTTAAAATTAACAGGTTTAAATGGGACTTCAAAAATAATATTCTGATAATTAATAATCCCACTTGACTAGCAATTGTAATTCACTGGCACAAGGCACAAGCTATTTCTTGTCAGTCACTATTGCTCTTTCATTAATGTATTCAGAATAAGAGTCTCTTGTGCGTGCCACTTCAAGACTCAAATCTCAATAGTTACAGGTGTGATATGCATATGTAAAATTTGATCTCCCTGTTTATCGTGGCAAGCCTAAAGCAGCCAATAACTTCCCCATTCATATAAGTATTTATTTGGGTTTAGAACGATGTATGATTTCTATTCTTGAATCATGTTGATGTTGAAATGAAGAATTATGCCTTGTTGAAAACGCTCTTCATTTGCGCTCTTATCTTTGTTCTGCACCTTATTTGTCTGAATGGATACCAATTCTTATGTCTTCTCAGACTGTTGTAAATCTGGCAAATTGCTAGTCAATTCATATTTCCCCCAGTGAATGTTATACAGAAGGATACATATTCCTCTATGTGAAAGAACAATTGGATTTATATTAGTGCCCAGCGTCCATGAACAGGGCATGAATCAAGTAAGACTTCACAGCTAGTATATTAAGAGACACAGTCCACAGATGGAAAAAAGGTGAAAGAAGTGGCAAAATAATAGGATGCATATAGCGGAAAAACAAACGAGACAACAGATTCTGAGAATTGTATTTTAAAGAGCTTCTGCAAATGATGCTCTGCTGACAGTATTGGGGAATTGAAATGCATGTCCACCATTTCTTAATATAAATATGTCCGAAATTCTGAACAGATTTTTTTTCAACACAGCTTTATATTGGAAAAAAATCTCCATAGATAGATTTTAAAATTCTGGCTGCATTCAACTGCTATTAGTGATAAGGATGACCCTTATGTTTCTGATGACTGATCGATATTTTAATACTAATATGCCATTGCTGATGCAGGAGAAAGATATTTGTTAAACTACCCTTAACCCATAAACCAGCTTGCTATTTGCTTGCAACTCAGAAACCTTGGAATGACGCCAGGAGGCTCAAAATGAGACATTAGAAGACAAAACATTTGAGGAAGATACAGATTGTATAGAAGGGCAAAGGTCTGGGATTTTCCAGTATGAGAGCGAGAGGGCCGCATAAATAAACTTTGGCCAAGAAATAAATAAATGCTAAATATGCTAATATATACAGAGATAAAGCTCAACTAACCAATCAAAATGTAACATGATGATTTTGACTAGTGATGAGCGGCATTGCCCATATTCGAATTCGCGATATCTCGCGAATATATCGACAAATACTTGTCCTATATTCGCAAATTTTGCGTAATCATTATATATTCGCATATGTGAATATTCTCATATGCGAATATTTGCATATGTGAATTTTCGCATATTCGCGTATTTGAGGAAGAAAACAGTGAGGGGGTTGACAACTTTACTATTGGTTGCTAGGGATGTTGTTGATAACCTCTGACAAGTGTATTTGCATCATTCTAATTGGCCCACAAGTGAAAAGAAGGAATATGCGAATATTCACATATGCGAATATGCGCAAATGTGGAAAAAAATCGCAATTTCGAAATTCGAAATTCGAATATTCGCGCCCAACACTAATTTTGATGTCATAACTAAACCTCCCTTTTATGTCCGATGTAAAAACAATGTACTTCCGTGTAATCAAACAGAAACTCTTTGAGAACTCTCTGGGAACACTTCAGAGTTTCCTGCTGAAGAAAGAGTTTTTATACCAACATTCTGTCTGGTATGAATTTGCTTATGCCGGCCCTCAGCAATATGCAGCAGCAGTCACTCAAATTTTAATGCCTCACCTATAGCCATCCTTGACAGTTGGTGTCAGAAGTGGGATTTTCTGTTCCCTGGACTACACTCGAGGGATGAGCCACGTCTGGTGGACCGACAACTTCCCAGCCATCCAGGGCAACCCAGAAATGTCCAAACTAGGAGTCAAATTTCCACAAAAACATGGTAAGTCTGCTTATTTCTTTATGAAACTGTAGCTTATCTGTGTGTCTTTTGGGCAGGCCTGGGAGCCTGGGTGATGGCCTTTGTCGACCCTCTAGAACTAGCCCTAGTGACAGGGAATCTACCCCCCGTGTGGTCTCAATTTCACAGAGGAGTTCTAGTCACAGGTGACTGATTGCTGCTGTTTAAATCTAAGTCCACAATTTAGCATATAGGGAGAAGTTGTGAGAGAACCAGTAAAATTTTCTTTTTGCCAACCTTAACATAAAAATTGCACCACTTAATAAATAAATATATATATATATATATATATATATATATATATATTTTTTTTTTTTTTTTTTTTTTTTTGAGCTTTAGGGAATCTAACAAACATTTTCAATTCACAACTTAATAAGATTTCTTTTGGATTTATTTTGAGCTTTAGGGAATTTAACAGACATTTTTCAATACGGAAAAGCGTTTTGCTAGGATTTAGATTTTTGAGTTTCCTTGATCTACTCAGTGGAAACGGTCAAGGGAATTAGAAGTGCTGCAGATTTTTGGGAGATTTTTTCTATTGTTTCTCTGGTAAATTTTCCGCGGGGAACTTTTGAAATATTTTTGTTTTATATCAATCAAGTAAATTGTGTACTGCTGGTAAATTTTTAATTGAGAGAGAGAGAGAGAGAGAGAGAGAGAGAGAGAGAGAGAGATATGATTTACCAGTTCAGTAGATAAGCCAGAATGCAATTTTCGTACTGCTGAGATGATATCCCTGTTCAGTAGATGTACCAAGTGATACGTTTTGTGTATGGAACTGCTGGTAGATCCAGTCCAGTATATTGTTAGTGTATCCTTGGTAAATCTTTTGTGTACTGCTGATGTGTATAGTTTTTATTCCAATTGCACATATAAATACAAAAACGAAATATCAATTAATCTTACATTTCATATCCATAACCCCTACCCCCCCTCTCCCCCCACCCCAGTCAGAAGGGAAGGAAAAAAATAAAGAAAAGGAAGCCAAGTTAATTTTCCCACCCAGCCCAGATCACTCTATATTTATTGAAATCTCTTTTAGAGTTATCACATAGCCATTCCCCTACTTTCATACCCTTTGTACCAGGCTGCCCCACACAATTATATTAGGACCTCTGAGAGCAAAAAAATACTCTCAAAATCACTAACGATTCAATAACTCTCTATCTTTCTTTATTTTACTCAGGTCACCTAGGATTACATGTGTCCCTACCCAGTCTCTCTTGATATTTAATTTGTTACCAATAATATGAAACACAATTACACCAAAGCACTTGGCTTGGGGTACAGATATCCCTATATGAGAAGATAAAACATAACTTTTATTGATAGGTATTAAACGAAAACAAACAGAAAAATGGTGCTCAAGGTGAGTTTTAAAATTACATGCACTTTATACCTGTTCACATCTGTTTGTTTTCGTTTAATACATATCAATAAAAGTTATGTTTTAGGGAATATTCTCGTATAGGGATATCTGTACCCAAAGCCAAGTGCTTTGGTGTAATTGTGTTTTATATCTAATCAGATCCCGGATTGCCCTTTGGGGTATTTGTGGTTACCAATAATATGGAATACCTTAGGCCAAAATTCTTTCACTTTTGGGCATACCCACAGGAAATGGACTAGGTCTACATCCTTTATCCCACACTTAGGACAATCTGCCCTCTCTCGACAGCCTATCATTTTTAGTTGTAATTGTGAATAATACAGATGATGAATTATTCTTAATTGCATAATTTGATGTATTTTATTGGTAGAACACTTTTTGACGTTAAGTAATATACCTTCCCATTCTTCCCTTTAGATCGGGCCGAAGGTAGACTCCCACCTCCTCCTTTTATGTTCCTGAAAGTTAACAGGTACAGTTTTTAAGAGAAAATTTATATAAGTAATTTAGCTTACCACCTCCCACAGTGTTCATATATTCTATCACGCTATGTGAATATATCTTAAATTTTACCTGCTCCGAGCATATTGCCAGCGGCCATTTGGGGACCCCGTGTATCCTCGGCGGATGTCGTTTCGTGGGCTAACCCACTTCATCTCCTGACGAAGTGGGTTAGCCCACGAAACGAAGTCCGTCGAGGATACACGGGGTCCCCAAATGGCCGCTGGCAATATGCTTGGAGCAGGTAATGCAGTTTAAGTATTCTATTGTGGAGATGTACCGCATAGGGTTTTAGCATTACCGTTAATTGTGTTTACACGGAGGTGGTTACATACAGTATCACGCATATTACTCTTTAATTACAGATGGTATTGCAGTTTGGGACCCTGATGTTATTGTTTTGGGGTGTGTGTTTTTATGGGTTAGGGGTGTCTGTCCCTTTTTGAGTCCTTTTTGGATATTTGTGAAATATGGTTGCTAATAAAAAATTTTGATATTTGATGATACTGTGTTTGTATATGATTTTTGATAGCAAGTGTAGGTTATACAGTCATGGTAGTGGTTGCTATCTATAAATATTTGAGTATATTATTAATCTTTCCTTAGGAGAGTGTAGGTGATACATAGCCTGGGTGAAATTGCCTCTCTCAATTGCAGATAGGATCAGACTGATTAAAATGGTGGTGCTCCCTCAGCTATAACATGTCCTGGGCGCAGACCTGTGTTGGATTCCCACGAAGTGGTTCCGAGGTTTAGAAGCCCTGATGGGCAGACTTATCTGGGGGATAGGTAGGGTACGAGTGAAATATTTAAGATGGGTACAGTTGGAATGGGAAGGTGGAGGCGGATTGACAGATTTTTTGGCAAAAACTCAGAATATTAGATGGGAGTGGAATGAGGCACTTTGGGGTGAGTTATTTAATGATTATAAAGGTCACTTTGAGAATTTTGTGGAATTTGTGGAAGTAGGTCTTCCAGTTAAGAAGGAATTGGGGCATATTACAATGACAGGGTTATTTAGTAGAACTTGGCAGGAGGTTCAATCGAGATGTAATATAGAGGGTAGCATAAGGAATACTGTGTTATGGGATAATATGGAATTTGAATAATTTAAAAAAGGGATGGGTAGTGATTTTTGAAGGGAAGGGCAGTAAATATGTGGCACAGATGTTTCGGAATGGAGAGGTTAAAAAATTTGAAACACTAAAAAGTGAGTTTGGTTTGAAGAATGAACACAAATTTTGGTATGTACAATTGTTTTAATTTTTAATATATATCAGTTCAGTATCATTTTGTACCTGAAGATTGATATCAGGAGACACATTTTGGTTGTACATTAAACACACCCTTTTTGTTTGTACTGAGTCCCAATCTTTGTACGTCCGAAATATCCTCTGAGAGATCTTAATAGGGTAATTACACGGTCCCCCCCAATTTTTTTGAAACATTGAATTTTATTTTTACTTTGAAATGGTTAATCTTTGATAGATGTGAACAGTCTACAGCCAGACTTAGATAGAGAAAATAGAACTGTATTTAAAGCGTACCTGTCATAGTGAAAAAAAAGTGATATGTTACTCAGGACCCAATCCTGATCATGTGCATATAATTTTTATGTGTCTCGGACCTATATATGCAGAGATATAAGCATTTATTTTTTTATTGTGCAGGCTGGAGGGGGCGTGTCAGTCTGTCTCCCTCACAGGAGCAAGCCTGTGCAGTCAGCCAATCAGTACTCTCTACTCTGTAACCCTTTCCTCTCTGGTTTTATACTGTGTCATGTTACACAGAGAAAGATACTTGGAGCTTGCCTGCAGTAATCAGAAGACATTATGGTGAATTCATAACAGGATAAAATGTATAAATATAAGAATAGATCTTTATAAAATTAGTGCAAGGATTTTTTAGATAAAAGTACAGCATTTTTATGAATACATGTTCTATCTGTTTTATCTTCTCCTTGTAAAGCTGGATGCTAATCAGCATAGCTGTCACTGTGTGTGTTATTCATCTTTCACAGACTCCTGAATGTCTGATCAACTTCTTTGTCATTCTGGAGTCTGAGAAAGCTTTGACTATTTCAGCATGCTGGTAGTTGTAGTTTAGTAACAACTGAAGCTGCAATGTTTGTAAATAACTGTGTTAGAGCAGTGTTGCATCCAGCTGTTTTAAAACTACAGCTCCCAGCATGTCCACACATCCTTTATCTGTAGTTTTGCATACACAATAGAAATCTCCTATACTGGATACCGGTATGCTTTACGGCCGGTATCCAGTATGCTGTAAAATCTAGACTAGTCTGTCTGGCTAAAAGACAGGCGACCCCTAGTGGTGGCTATTTTGAGCTTGAATTTCAGGTGAAAATTTAAACATTTTTTAACAGGTGAATATTGTGAAATGTCATATTATAATGAGTCCTGCAATATATGAAAAGTTTTTAACAATGACAGTGCCTCTTTAAATGTGTCAGTTAATTGAGCACTAATGTTTTTTTTTTCCTTTGAAGAAATGGGTGACTGAGTTGTGCAAAGAGAAAGATGAATGGCTGTGTTAACAACTGTGCAGAGTGTGCAAAGATGGGAAGTATATAGAAGAAGTTTCAAAATTGTGTCTGTGTTATAAATTAAGTTGAGTAGGATTGATTGTCTACTTCTATTAAAAAATCTTAATCCTTCCTGTACTTATTAGCTGCTGAATACTATAGCAGAAATTGTTTTCTTTTTGAAAAACAGAGCTGTCTGCTGACATCATGAGCACAGTGCTCTCTGCTGACATCTCTGTCCATTTTAGGAACTGCCCAGAACAGCATATGTTTGCTATGGGGATTTCCTTTTACTCTGGCAGTTCCTAACATGGACAGAGATGTCAGCAAAGAGCACTGTGCTCGTGATGTCAGCAGACAGCTCTGTGTTTCAAACGGAAAAGAATTTCCACTGTAGTATTCAGCAGCTAATAAGTACAGAAAGGATTAATATTTTTTAATAGAAGTAATTTACAAATCTGTTTAACTTTCTGGCACCAGTTCATTAAAAAAAAAGTTTTTCACTGGAGTACCCCTTTAAGAATGTTCCTTGGTGGTTTTGGGATTTTGTAGTTTGAGTGGACATATGGCTGTGTGCATTGTGTTGAGGAAATTGGTGTTTTTAGTCCGGTGTGTGCAAGTGGTAGGAGCAGATTGTTGTAAATAGCTTGATAGGATTAGAGAGATGGTGTGTCAGAGATAGCATGTGGATATTAAGGCAGTTGAAAGTTTGGAATATACTGATGGTTAATGGAGAGAAGTATTCATATAAAGCAGTGTTAAAGGTGTCAGTTAAGAAGATGAGAAACAGTATGTTAGCAGTTAGCAGTATGTTAGGATTAGCAGAGTTGAAAGTGTTCATGTAAGTGATATTATGGAACTAGAATGTAGAAGAGTCCAAGAAGTTTGTTGAAACTGTAAGTGTTAATCCTTTGTTCAGGAATGTTTGGTGCTGTGGAATGCCAATGGTGTGCTAGGTCTCTGAGAAAGCTGGGTGTATTCAGTCATATGATGATGTTCATAGAATGGTTCTTATGATATAAAGTATGTTGTATATGTATGATGTGTATTAATGAATCAGGAATGTATGGAATATGGTCAGTGAATGTTTTGCAAAAGAAAATCCATGTGGCATTAATTGAACTTTTTGATGATATTTCATTATTTCCTTGTCTTCACAGTTGCACAGGACGGATGGCAAAAAATGTAATGTATCAGGAAATGTGATTAGCTGTCTGATTATATTACAGGAGTAACAAGAGAAGACGTTTGGACAAGTAAAATAAAACAAGATAAAAAGAGAAAAAAAATGATCACTATTTAATTTTAATAAATTGATAAATTTACCTAAATATTTAAAATCCCCCCCCCCCCCCCCCCCCGAAAGACTATATTTTCCCTTCTTTCACATTTTTGGTGAGAATGTGGGCCCTGTGTATTATGTGGGCCTTGTGTGTTGTTGCAGCGCAGAAATCCAGTGAGATACTGGACATTCAAATGTTGTTTAAGACTGAGCAAGCATGAGGGAAAGCAGAGGGCCAGGCTCAAAGGGGTGGTGACTGGTGACATAGGGGATTGGGAGGAGAAAGGGGGGGCATTCTTGAAAGGTGGGGCCATATAGGGTGAATCACAGCCTCCTCTTCTGAAATACAAAAATCACACTTGAAGAAAATGTTTATAGGACCTGCATACACAATGTGATATACCTATACATTCTACATTGCATTTATTTGAATAATACCAATTTTTTTGTGAATAACCATATAATGATAATTCCCCCTCTCTTTCTTCTTCTTCCCTTTGGTAGTCTTCCCTTTGCTACTCTCAGATTATGATTAAAATTGTTTTGAACTTATGAGGTTAAGAATTCAAGAGCCATGATAAAATATCAGAGAAAATATCAGGTTAATGCTGAGTTATAAATGTAAGCTTGTTCCAAGTAATGTAAAGATGTAATACATAAGACAGGATACCGTATTTATCGGTGTATAACACGCACTTTTTAGGCAAAATTTTTTAGCCTAAAGTCTATGTGCGTGTTATACGCCGATATACCCCCAGGAAAGGCAGGGGGAGAGAGGCCATTGCTGCCCGCTTCTCTCCCCCTGCCTTTCCTGGGGTCTAGAGCCCTGCTGCCGACCCTTCTCTTCCCCTGGCTATCGGCGCCGCTGCCCGTTCTGTCCCCCTGACTTTCGGTGCCGGCGCCCCATTGCCGGCGCCGATAGCCAGGGGGAGAGAAGCGGCGCCGACAGCCAGGGGGAGAGAAGGGGCAGCGGCACCCATTGACGGCGCCGCTGCCCCGTTGCCTCCCCCCATCCCCAGTGGCATAATTACCTGTTGCCGGGGTCAGGTCCGCGCTGCTGCAGGCCTCCGGCGTGCGTCCCCTGCGTCGTTGCTATGCGCTGCACGGCGTGGCGCATGATGTCAGTGCGCCGCGCCGTGCATAGCAACGACGCAGGGGACGCACACCGGAGGCCTGCAGCAGTGCGGACCCGACCCCAGCAACAGGTAATTATGCCACCGGGGATGGGGGGAGGCAACGAGGCAACGGCGCCGGCAATGGGTGCAGCTGCCCCTTCTCTCCCCCTGGCTATTGGCGCCGGCAATGGGGCGCCGGCACCGATAGTCAGGGGGACAGAACGGGCAGCGGCGCCGATAGCCAGGGGGAAAGAAGGGCCGGCAGCAGGGCTCTAGACCCCAGGAAAGGCAGGGGGAGAGAAACGGGCAGCGACGGCCTCTCTCCCCCTGCCTTTCCTGGGGGTGTATCGGGGTATACACGCACACACGCACCCTCATTTTACCATGGATATTTGGGTAAAAAACTTTTTTACCCAAATATCCTTGGTAAAATGAGGGTGCGTGTTATAGGCCGGTGCGTGGTATACCCCGATAAATACGGTATATTGTGACCACTTGCAGAATAAAGTTCTACTGCAATTAACCACTCAATCTGAGCTGGTGGTTCAGAAAGTAGAGTTGAAGGTATTCACTGAGATGTGTAAAATATCTGAAGGTATGACACAATGAGTATGGGTACACTTTTATTACCGCCCACTAGTATGGGCCTATTGGAGTAAAGGATTTTCTTGAGTCCTTGGGCTAACCAATCTGTGGTTTGTAATTCAAGTGTTCAAGTCCAAGAGTGGCCACAGAGAGTGGCCATCATAAAGATAAAACATACATGAAGGAAACAGCCCCAGAAGCCAAGGGGACTGAATGGTAAAGAAGGCTGCCAAGGCTGCAGAGCTCCTATCCCCCACAACTATGGTACAAAGTGTACAGGTGGATTTGTTTGTTTAAGTCTCTTGCAGGAACCGGAAAAAGGTGCTGAGAGAGACCAACGGAAGAAGACAGTGGTGGTACAGGGCAAAGACGGCATCTAAAAGTTGATAAGAAACTGTGTGTGCCAGCAGTCTTGTACCCCATGTTAACATACGTAGCCTCATACGCTAAACAGAAGGAAGCTATGTGTGTAGTAATGTCCGTATATTGGGTGGCCTCAGGAGTCAAAAAGGCAAAAAGAGAGTTTATACAGACTTAATTATCTACATCTGTTATGACCTAGGTAATACATTAACCCTTTAAGGACTGAGCCCTTTTTCACCTTAAGGGCGCAGCACTTTTTTGCAATTCAATTCACTTAATGCATTAATAATTCTGGGATTGTTTTTTCGGGACGTATTCTACTTTAACACAGTGGTACATTTTTTGTCGTTACTTGCATCCTTTCTTGGTGAACAATCCCAAAATTTTATGAAAATGTTGAACATTTTTGCATTTTTCTAACTTTGAAACTCTCTGCTTGTAAGGAAAATGGATATTCCAAATAAATTATATATTGATTCACACATACAATATATCTACTTTATATTTGCATCATAAAGTTGACATGTTTTTACTTTTGGAAGACATCAAAGGGCTTCAAAGTTCAGCAACAATTTTCCAATTTTTCACAAGATTTTCAAAATCTGAATTTTTCAGGGACCAGTTCAGTTTTAATGTGGATTTGAGGGGCCTTCATATAATAAATACCCCATTAATGACCCCATTATAATAATTGCAACCCCCAAAGTATTCAAAATTACATTCAGAAAGTATGTTAACCCTTTAGGTGTTTCATAGGAATAGCAGCAAAATGAAGGAGAAAATTTTTTTTTTTTTACCTTGTTCTTAACAAGGGGTAAAATGAGAAAAAGCCCCTCAAAATGTGTGACCCAAATTCTCTTGAGTAAGGAAATACTTCATCGGTAGATGTCAAGTGCTCTTTGGGTGCACTTCAAGGCTCAGAAGTGAAGGAGCGACAATGGGATTTTGGAGAGTAAGTTTTTCTGAAATGGTTTTTGGGGGGCATGTCACATTTAGGAAGCCCCTATGGTACCAGAACAGCAAATAAAACCCAACATGGCATACTATTTTGGAAACTACACCCCTCAAGGAATGTAACAAGGGGTCCAGTGAGCCTTAACACCCCACAGGTGTTTGACGACTTTTCATTAAAGTCGGATGTGTAAATTAATTTTTTTTCATTAAAATGCTGGTTTCCCCCCAAATTTTACACTTTTGCAAGGGGTTATAGGAGAAAATGCCACCCAAAATTTGTAACCCCATCTCTTCTGAGTATGGAAATACCCCATGTGTGGACATCAAGTGCACTGCTGGTGCACTACAATGCTCAGAAGTCACATTTGGCTTTTGGAAAGCAAATTTAGCTGAAATGGTTTTTGGGGGGCATGTCACATTTAGGATGTCCCTATGGTGCCAGAACAGCAAAAAAAAAAAAAAAAAAAACACATGGCATACTATTTTGGAAACTCCACAAGGAATGTAACAAGGGGTGCAATGAGCCTTAAAATCCCACAGGTGTTTGACAAATTTCCACTAAAGTTGCACTGGAAAATTAAAAATTAAATTTTTTTCACCAAAATGCTGATGATTTTTTTTACTAAAATGCATATGCGGCCCTAAACTGTTTCCTTGAAATACGACAGGGCTCCAAAGCGAGAGCGCGCCATGCGCATTTAAGGCCTAAATTGGGGATTTGAATCCGCCACAAAAATATCCCATGGCAGTGTTTCTCAAACAGGGTGTCTCCAGCTGTTGCAAAACTCCCAGCTTGCCTGGACAGTCAGTGGCTGTCCGGCAATGCTGGGAGTTGTTGTTTATCAACAGCTGGAGGCTCTGTTATTGGGGGGGGGAGGGGCTGTGTAGGGGGTGTATATGTAGTGTTTAACTTTTTATCTTTTGTAGGTGTAGTGTAGTGTAGTGTTTTTAGGGTACATACACACCTTTGGGTTTACAGTGAGTTTGAGCTGGGAGTTTGAGCTGCGGCTGAAAATTTGACGCATCTCAAACTTGCAGCAGAAAACTTGCTGTAAATCCACCCGTGTGAATGTACCCTGTACACGCACATGGGGGGGGGGGGGGGGCAAACCTCCAACTGTTGCAAAACTACAACTCCCAGCATGCACTGACAGACCATACATGCTGGGAGTTGTAGTTATGCAACAGCTGGAGGCTAGAGTGGTTACGTTTGTTACTTAACTCAGTGTTGCGCCTCCAGCTGTTGCAAAACTACAACTCCCAGCATGTACAGTCTCTCAGTACATGCTGGGAGTTATATTTTTGCAACAGCTGGAGGCACACTGTTGCGAAACACTGAGTTAGGTGACAAACTCGGTTTCACAACCATTGTGTGTCCAGCTGTTGCAAAACTGCAACAATCAGCATGCATTGACAGTCGAAGGGCATGCTGAGAGTTGTAGTTTTGCAACAGCTGGAGACACACTGCTACAACTCCCAGCATGCCCTTTGGTAGTCTGTGCATGCTGGGAGTTGTAGTTATGCAACAGCTGAATGGACACTTTTTCATAGAAAAAGTGTGCCTCCAGCTGTTGCATAACTACAACCCCCAGCATGCACAGACTACCAAAGGGCATGCTGGGAGTTGTAGTTGGGACTCCAGCTGTTGCAAAACTACAACTCCCAGCATGCCCTTTTGCTTTGCATGCTGCGAGTTGTTGCTAAGCAACAGTAGGAGGTGAACAGGCCGCCGCTGTATCCTGCCGCCGGGACCGATCCTGCTGCTCCTATCGCTGCCACCGCACTCGAGGGAGCTCCCGCCGGACCAGGGCAAGATAGGAGACCCACATCTGTGCCGATCTCTGTTCCGATCGCCGTCCCCAGCAGGTCCGTGATCGTGAGGCGGCACCCGGGCTACCTAATTCCTGCCTATTATTTTTTGCCTTGTGCTATGACTTGTTTCTTCTTACTGCTGCTGGTCTATTTTATATTTAATTTTTGTTTGTGTTTTAAAATATGTAACAATAAAGATTGATTTTTTATTCACGTAATTGTGTTCCGTGCTTTGATAGGTTTACACTAACTCCCGCTGGGTAAGGGTGAATGGGGCTGTCTCAGACAGCCCCATTCACTCTTTTTTTTCGGGTCACCTGAGACCCAATTGACTCAGAATAGCAGCAAATCGTTGGTCTGAATTGACCGGCGATTTGCCACGATCGCCTACATGGGGCAGGTCTCAGGACCCCCCTGGGCGATATGCCGGGATGGCTGCTGATAGATATCAGCAGTCATCCCGTTCCGATCACCGTGTCCAGAGACACAGTGATCAAGGAAAGCTGGGCAGCAAATGTACGGCACTGTGCGCTAAGAACTTCTTAGCAGCGCCGTACATTTACGGTGCTCATCCTTAAGGGGTTAAAGGTACCTAACCAACACACTCCAGAACATCTTACCTGTTTCAGAGAATATGAGTAGACTTAGTCTAATTGCCTAAGCTAGGCCAATATAAGTATGTCCTTGTCTGATTGTACTGAACTGTACTTTACCGTGGATGCAATGGAAATGAGAGCGTGAGGCAAAAATAGAGGTACATTTTAAAATATATATATTCTTTCTAAATAATTCCAGATAAAGGAAAAAAATCTCCAATAGCGGCAGAGCTGTATACTTTAACACTTAACAGCCCTCTATAATCTAAGAAGCAAAGGATGAGGGGGGCATAGCAGGGAAGAACTTGCCTGCCACATATTTGCAGCTTCAAATAAATATTTTCTTTTTCAGCTCACTGTGAACGTCTCTTATCAGTATCACATAGTTTGTACCAAATCACTAACATTAGGACACATATTCACTAATGGTTTACGACTAATATCCGGACAGTCACTGAACCATCCACATTAATACACTGAAAGTGGTGTTGCATAACTATATTTGCACATTGGTTATGTGTCGTAAAAGTACACACAATTTGTGGTCCATTTATTTTAAATTAAGGTTGTGTTCTCCAATATATGATAGTGGAGAGAACTTTAACTGTTCTTCATTTCGGTTGAGTCAATTTCCTGTTAACTCACTCACAGAAATGAAGGGGGGGGGGGTGTTTTAAATATGTTGTGTAGTTTGTTAGGATCAAAATGATGTGGAAAGACGTGAGTCTCCATTTTAATCCTGGCAGCCATGACACGTGATTTTAACATTTAATAGATTTTTTTTTTTTTAGATGCACATACTGACCTCTGTTCTCATGGACATTTTTTCATAACAACAGGATGTTCTCAAGCACCATATCAGCTTCGTTTGGAATATCTCTTGTCCTAGCTACAATGCCCTTCATAGTCAGACATTAGCTATAAACTATATGGTGTTAGTTGTCCTCTTATTTTTCCTTACATTCTGTTGAAGCAAAATGTAACCACTTGATGTCCATGGATTCTATGTCCATGCTAGTCCGGGAGTCTTCATAACCAGGGGCACATGTCACATTCATTTTTTTCTTCTTTTCCCATTATTTAAAGTTATGGGACTCACATATATCCAGTAATATACTAATCAGCAGGGTTTGCACATTACACCCACTTTGGTGAAGCTGGAAGAAAAATCAACATGGATACACGACTTGCACTGCAGGAGGTTTCCCACATCATGTTCCTGATGTATATCCTTTTTTAAATAAATCATGGTTTAATAAGTGACATGTAGTAGTGTTGGTGCTTATTAGTAGCTCCAGTAGAATAGGACTAATAGGGAGTCCCAGGTGAAGGATGAGACTGTTAGGCGGAGTATATTATAGGGAAAGATGTTGTGTACGTTTAACAGATATCTTTAGGGGGGTGGGAATTAATAAGGATAAACCTTATGTTTCTGATGACTAATCATATTAATACTAATATGCCATTGCTGATGCTGGAGAAAGATATTTGTTAAACTACCCTTAACCCATAAACCAGCTTGCTATTTGTTTGCAACTCAGAAACCTTGGAATGATGCCAGGAGGCACAAAATGAGATGGAAGATACAGATTGTATAGAAGGGCAATGATCTGGGATTTTCCAGTATGAGAGCGAGAGGGCCGCATAAATGAACTTTGGCCAAGAAAGAAAGAAATGCTAAATATGCGAATATACAAAGACATAAAGCTAAACTAACTAATCAAAATGTAACATGATGATTTTGACGTCATAACTAAACCTCCCTTTTTTGTCAGATGTAAAAACAATGTACTTCCATGTAATTAAACAGAAACTCTTTGAGAACTCTCTGGGAACACTCCTGAGTTTCCTGCTGAGGAAAGAGTTTTTATACCAACATTCTGTCTGGTGTGAATTTGCATATGCTGGCCCTCAGCAATATGTAGCAGCGGTCACTCACATTTTAATGCCTCACCTCAAGCTATCCTTTACAATAGGAGATGCTTAGTTCATAGTATTCCATTTTTAGGGCACGTTCCCACTTGGCGTATACACAGCGTATTTCACGCTGCGCAAAATCTGCAGAAGCAGCAGGAAATATGCTCCGTATCTCTTGCTCACCATTCACACAGGGCTTTCCGGCAGCAGCCCTATGTGTGTAGTTAGTTTTGGAGTCAAGCCGGCACATGGCCCCGCCTCCAAAACTTGCTGCACACATAGGGCTGTTGCCAGAAAGCCCTAGGGAAACGCAGCTTAGTTTCAGCTTCTTCTGCAGATTTTGCACAGCGTGTAATACGCTGCATATACGCCAAGAGGAACGTGCCCTTAGAATGTTTAAATGTGTGCAGTTAGTTCATAACTCCCTATGTGCAAGCAGGCACTAAGACTGTCTGCTGGGATATGTGTTCATTGCGTTATACACAAAGTGCAATTGATCTTGCAAAGGACAAGCCTCCATATTGCTCTGTAGATAAAAAAATATCAAAGAGTTATGGCTCTTAAAGGGGTACTCCGGTGAAAAACATATTTTTTTAAACAACTGGTGCCAGAAAGTTAAACAGATTTGCTTATCAGTTGCTGTATGGTCCACAGGAAGTTCTTTTCTTTTTGGATTTATTTTCTGTGTGACCACAGTGCTTTTTGCTGATGCCTTTCTCCATGTCAGGAACTGTCCAGAGCAGGAGGATTTTGCTATGGGGATTTGCTTGTACTCTGGACATTTCCTAAAATGGATAGAGGTGTCAGCAGAGAGCACTGTGGTCAGACAAAAAAGAAATATAAAAAAAGCACTTCCTTTGTAGTATACAACAACTGATAAGTACTGGAAGGATTAACATTTTTAATCCCTTGGGGACGTAGACCATAATGACCCTAAGGACGGGAGCATTTTTTCAAATCTGACCTCTATCACTGTATGCATTAATAACTCTGGGATGCTTTTACTTATAAATTTGATTCTGGGATTGTTTTTTTTGTGACATATTCTACTTTAACATAGTGGTAAATTTTCGTCGATACTTGCATCATTTGTTGGTGAAAAATTCAAAAATTTTAAGAAAAAATTGTAAATTTTGCATTTTTCTAACTTTGAAGCTCTCTTCATGTAAGGAAAAATAGACATTCCAAATAAATTTTATATTGATTCACATAAACAATATGTCTACTTTATGTTTGCTTCATAAAGTTGACATGTTTTTACTTTTGGAAGACATCAGAGGGCTTCAAAGTTCAGCAGCAATTTTCTAATTTTTCACAAAATTTTCAGAATCTGAATTTTTCAGGGACCAGTTTAGATTTGAACTGGATTTGAAGGGCCTTCATGCTAGCAATACCCCATAAATGACCCCACTATAAAAACTGCACCCCTCAAAGTATTCAAAATGACATTCAGAATGTTTGTTAATGCTTTAGGTTTTTACAGGAATAGCAGCAAAGTGAAGAAAAGTGAAGAAAATTCTAAATCTTCATTTTTTACACTCGCATGTTCTTGTAAACTCAGTTTTTGAATTTTTACACGGGATAATAGGAGAAAAAGCCACCAAAATTTGTAACCCAATTTCTCTCGAGTAAGGAAATACCTCATATGTGTATGTGAAGTGCTCGGCTAGCGCAGTAGAGGGCTCAGAATGGAAGAAGCGACAATGGGATTTTGGAGAGTGAGTTTTTCTGAAATGGTTTTTGAGGGGGCATGTCGCATTCAGGAAGCTCCTATGGTGCCAGAATAGCAAAACAAAAACCACAAGGCATACTATTTTGGAAACTACACCCCTCAAGGAAAGTAACAAGGGGTACAGTGAGCCTTAACATCCCACAGGTGTTTGATGACTTTTCGTTAAAGTCTGATGTGTAAATGAAAAAAAATTCTTTTTAACTAAAGTGCAGTTTTTCCCCCAAATTTACCATTTTTACCAAGGGTAATGGGAGAAAATGCCCCCCAAAATGTGTAACCCCATTTCTTCTGAGTGTGGAAATGCCCCATGTGTGGACATCAAGTGCTCTGCTAGCGCACTACAATGCTCAGAAGAGGAGGAGCGCCATTAAGCTTTTGGAGAGAGAATTTGTTTGAAATGGAAGTCAGGGGCCATGTTCATTTACAAAGCCCCCCGTGGTGCCACAACAGTGGACCTCCCCCACATGTGACCCCTTTTTGGAAACTACACCCCTCACAGAATTTAATAAGGGGTGCAGTGAGCATTTACACCCCGCTGGCATTTGACAGATCTTTGGAACAGTGGGACCATGGGACCACTGGGATGTCAACAAGTGGATCAGAAACTGGTCTAGTATAAATAGAAGAACTAAGGCAACTTCATGGAGAACTGAGCCAACTTCTCTGTTGGCTACAGGGTCTACAGTATGGGCAGGCTGAACCTCAAAGGCAAGGGTGCAACTGTGCTCGGGGAGAAGAAGGCCAGAAGAATGGATGAGTATTTAACCCCTTAAGGACCGGGGTTTTTTCCATTTTTGCATTTTCGTTTTTTGCTCCTTGCCTTTAAAAAATCATAACTCTTAAAATTTTGCACCTAAAAATCCATATGATGGCTTAGTTTTTGCGCCACCAATTCTACTTTGTAATGACATCAGTCATTTTGCCCAAAAATCTACGGTGAAACGGAAAAAAAAATCATTGTGAGACAAAATTGATAAAAAAAATGCCGTTTTATAACTTTTGGGGGCTTCCGTTTCTACGTAGTACATTTTTCGGTAAAAATGACACCTGATATTTATTCTGTGGGTCCATACAGTTAAAATGATACCCTACTTATATAGGTTTGATTTTGTCATACTTCTGGAAAAAATCATAACTTCGTGCAGGAAAATTAATACGTTTAAAATTGTCATTTCTGACCCCTATAACTTTTAAATTTTTCCACTTATGGTATGAGGGCTCATTTTTGTGCCGTGATCTGAAGTTTTTAATGGTACCATTTTTATATTGATAGGACTTATTGATCACTTTTTATTCATTTTTTCATGATGTAAAAAGTGACCAAAAATGCACTATTTAGGACTTTGGAATATTTTTGCGCGCACGCCATTGACCGTGCGGTTCAATTAACAATATATTTTTTATAATTCGGACATTTCCGCATGCGGCGATACCATATATGTTTATTTTTATTTACACTGTGTTTTTTTTTATGGGAAAAGGGGGGTGATTCAAACTTTTAATAGGGAAGGGGTTAAATTATCTTTATTCACTTATTTTTTGCAGTGTTATAGCTCCCATAGGGACCTATAACACTGCACACACTGATCTTTCACATTGATCACTGGTTTCTCATAAGAAACCAGTGATCGATGATTCTGCCGCTTGACTGCTCATGCCTGGATCTAAGGCATTGAGCAGTCATTCGGCAATCGGACAGCGAGGAGGCAGGTAGGGACCCTCCTTCTGTCCTGTAAGCTGTTCGGGATACCCCGATTTCGCCACGGCTATCCCGAACAGCCCACTGAGCTAACCGGCACACTTTCACTTTAGACGCGGCGTTCAACTTTGAACGCCGCATCTAAAGGGTTAAGAGCGCGGCACAGCGATCAATGCCGCCGCTATTAGCCAAGGGTCCCCGCGTTATAGATTGGGAGCGGACACATGACGTTCCAGTACGTCATGCGTCCTTAAGGGGTTAAACTAGGGACTGGCAGAAAATCATAAAAGTAAAGGGCAAGACAGTGTAAACAGAGAACTAAGAATTTTTTTTATGTACCTGGGGGTGGTGTTGAGAAAGGGGATTGAGGTAAGAAATAGGCTTCATTTAAAAAAACAAAACAAAAAAAAAACCTCATACACCTTAATGGCATGCTGACAAACTGGAAAACTGAGACCTATGAATATTATAAAGGAAACAGGTTTCTGACTAAAGCTAAAGATAATTTATCTATCCCAAATGGTTTAGGACACGACAAAAGGGGGCACTCTACTGAACTTAATATTACCCAACATACATGACCAAGTAACAAATGTGCAGGTAGGAGGACACCAAGGAAATAGGGAATACAATATAATACATTATAATGTGACCTTCAATAAGGGAACTCTTTGAGGAGCCACAAAAACAAAAAACGTATTTGATCAGCTCAGAGAAGCCCTTAAAGGGGTTCACTCTGCAGTCCAGCTCACCCCAAACCATCTCCATTCGGTTCAGGTCTGGTGACTGTGGAGGCCAGGTCATCTGGTGCAGCACCCCATTACTCTCCTTCTTGGTCAAATATCCCTTACACAGCCTGGAGGTGTGTTTGGGGTCATTGTCCTGTTGAAAAATAAATGATGTCCAACTAAACGCAAACCGGATGGAATAGCATGCCGCTGCAAGATGCTGTGGTAGCCATGCTGGTTCAGTATGCCTTCATTTTTGGATAAATCCCCAGCAGTGTCACCAGCAAAGCACCCCCACACCATCACACCTCCTCCTCCACACCAGCACACCTGTGAAGTGAAAACCATTTCAGGTGACTACCTCTTGAAGCCCAACAAGAGAATGCAAAGAGTGTGCAAAGCAGTAATCAAAGCAAAAGGTGGCTACTTTGAAGAACCTAGAATATGACATATTTTCAGTTGTTTAACACTTTTTTGTTATGTATATAATTCCACATATGTTAATTCATAGTTTTAATGCCTTCAATGTGAATCTACAATTTTCATAGTCATGAAAATAAAGAAAACTCTGAATGAGAAGGTGTGTCCAAACTTTTGGTGTTGTATATATATATATATATATATATATATATATATATATATATATATATATATATATATATAATTTGGGACCTGTGTTTTAATGCCAAAACAAGCTGTGTCCCTAAGTTAATGATAAGACCGGAATAAGTTAAGGCTCTGACATTTTTTTAGTACAGCATCCCACTCTTGAGTACTAGCGGAGCAACAGCATCTGCTCCTTAGCAACAGGTCGCTATGTCCCTTGTAACAGTGAATATTCATGATGCAGCAACTTGCAGTCAGTTCTAATAGAGCATCTGGAAAAACTGTACATGTTATGCAGCAAATTTCAGCAAAACAAGAGGTTTCCTTTTAAAAGAAAAAAAATATTAAGATGACTATAAAACAAGAAATGCATATAGAGTAGAGAAACATTGTTATTGGAATCACATTGGACTCAAATAACTTGTGCATAATTAGCTTATCTATGTGAATATCCCTTATTAATAGTTATTGTAATTGAATGTGACATGATAATATAATTTCCATGAATATTTTTAGGATTGAAGACCAGTGAGAGCGCAGCATTTAATAGATCCTCGCATAATTATCTACTCTACAGTCTTTTCTTTAATGGTGATACAATTGGAGGAAATGCTGAGAATTCTAGAAATGCTTGTTAACTTTTGCACATAACATCTTTTAATAGAATTATACATTTCACATGGGAGTAATCATCATATAGGTTTATGCAGCAAATTGTATTATGTATCACATGCTGTTATTAATTACCAGGAATTATATCAAACATGGTGGATGACATAATCCTTGGTACAGCCAAATGTATGTGCCAATATCTTGCCACTGGCATAAATATCCTACTTAAATAGAGTACAGATGTGCCTATTCTTACCTTTTTCTAGTTTAAAGGAATACTCCGCCCTTGACATGTTTATGCTAATGGAAAGATATTGGCATATAGCTTCTGTGTTCGTAACGAGTCATTTCTAAATATCAATAGTAAAATAAAATATACTCCTATCTCATTAAGATTGGAGAGAGACATCTGATAAATATGACCTTTTGATGAAATCAGCTTGTTATCATCTAGTTATTCATATTTACGGCTGTGACTTGAATGACCATAAGTAAAATAACCAAACAATAGGAAGCCAGTAGCTGCTAATGTATAAAGTTAAGCAGTTAATTCCTCTAGAGCTGACTTTCATGAAAATTGCAAGAGATGTTCTGTACTGTATGGCAATATCACATTCGCAAATAGAATTACTGATAACATATTCAATTAAGCTATGAATACACTAACATGTCTAAACTAGAAGATACAGTGCTGAGTCCTGGGTGTATTAATTATGTAGCCTGCAGGCGGTAGAAAAATCTCCCCAACTAATCAGATAAACACAGTCAAGCTCCGAAATAACAGTGACTGACTGGGCAGAATAATGGGTTATTTGGCCTATGAACTATCTGCCATATCATACTGAACTGACCTATCTTTAGCCAGTCCGTACAGCTGTATCATCTTGTGGTCTCACAGAAGTCTTTTCTTATATATCTTATATACTGTACAGATAGGCAGGTTGCAGGTTTTTTTTTTTACGGAATGTCTGTGCCAAAAAATCTACAGCATTTATAGTAGCAGCAATGTGAAAAAGATTTTATTTTATTTAAATATTTAAAATAGATTTGTTGCAGATTTATTGTGGATTTTTTCTCTATAACAACTTCACAATAAGGCTTTGTTCACACATTACTGATCAAGTGTATGCATTGCATGTTTTCACTGCAGGAAACGTAAAAACATTTTTTAGCAGGGACCATCAGAACACTGTCCCAACAGTTCAGCATGTGCTCCCTTAGCTATTCCCAGACACTGTCAAAAATGTATCCTTTTCTCAGTTACAGTGTGAACAGGGATGGTGCCACTTAGACAAGGTAGACACTTGCCTAAACCACCCATGGGTATAAGGTACCACATGGGTATCCAGGACGCAAGTCCAAGACGCCCAGAGCAAGTGCAGCTTTCGATTTTGTGTGTGCCTTTAATGGAAAACTGTCAGATATTTTCTGACGCTGATTCCAACGAGCCCTACCTTGCCTGGATCCACCCGGCCGTTCGCCAGCAATTGTAGTTTTATTATATGTGGAAATCTTGCTGTTACTGGAATGGGCGGGGCTTCTGCAGGTTAACTGGCACTAACATCAGCGCCGCTTATGAATATTCATCCCCCCTCCCTCCAGTTCTCCCTCTCTTTGCCGCTCCTAACTGGAGGGAGGGGGATGAATATGCATAAGCGGTTGGCGCTGCGGACCGGCGGCGCTGACGTCAGTGCCAGTTAAGCTGCAGAAGCCCCGCCCGCCCAAATATGATAAAACTACAATTGCGGGCGAATGGCCTAGCGGATCCGGGTAAGGTAGGGCTCGTTGGAATCAGCGTCTCCTGCACTATCCATCAGTATCTGGGGATAGTGCGGGAGAAAATATCTGACAGTTTTCCTTTAAGAAGCACATAGAGTTCAAAGAACACTGTGGCCTTAACAGGATGGGTGGAGCTCAGTCCTGTCACTTCAGCGGGTGCTTCCTGTGCATGCAGCATCTCAGTGCAGTACCTGGAGCTTTGGGGGAAATGAAAGGAAAATGGAGGAAATGTGAGTGAATATAGCAGGTAATGTGAGAAATACAGGTGACAATGTGAGGAATATGTGGGTGATGTGAGGAATATGAAGGCAATGTCAGAAATGGGGGGGGTGGCAATGTAAGATATTAGGAGGCAATGTAAGGAATATGGAGGGCGAATGGCAGTGTGGCAGGGCGAATGGCAGTGTGGCAGTGTGAGGAATATAGAGGTAATGTGAGAAAAATGGAGGAAATATGAGGAATATGGGGTGAATATAATGAAAATGAAGGCACTGTGAGGAATATGTGGGGAATATGAGGAATATAGGGCAATGTGAGGAATATGTGGCAATTTAAAGGATTATAGGGACAATATCAGGGAATGTGGGGGCAATGTCAGGGATTGAGGAGGCAATGTGAGGAGCCTGCAATATGAGGGCAATGTGAGGGGCTTACTATATGGGAGCACAAAGTGGGCTCACTTACTTTATTGGGCAGTACATGTGGATAGTTTGTAGAAATGAGCTAATCTAATCTGACAAATCTGAATTTGTTATGAAAAAATTCGATTGGCAACGAATGTGAATATCGCCGTGATTCTATCGTGAACTGAGTCACACAGGGGAGGAACTGCTAAAATTCATTCATAAAGAAATCAGAGCATGGCTTACTCCACGAAAACTGGAAATGTCAACCATGGTGACTGACAACGGGAAGAACATCTTGTCTGTGCTGTGGGTGCTACACAAAGATATAATACATGTCAATTGCAAAAAACATGAACAGTAAAAGAAGATGCAATATAGCCAAAAATCTTAACCACTGGAGTACCCCTTTAAGGACTCAGCCCATTTGGACCTTAAGAACTCAGACAATTTTATTTTTACGTTTTCGTTCTCCTCCTCTCCTTAAGAAAATCATAACTTTTTTATATTTTCATTCACAGACTAGTATGAGGGCTTTTTTTTGCGCAACCAGTTGTCCATTGTAATGTCATCACTCACTTTACCATAATATGTATGGCGCAACCAAAAAAATACTATTTGTGTGGGGAAATTAAAAAGAAAACCACAATTTTACAAAATTTTGGAAGGTTTTGTTTTCGCTCTGTACAATTTATGGTAAAAATGACATGTGTTCTTTATTCTTTGGGTCAATACGATTAAAATGATACCCATGATAACATACTTTTCTATTACTGTTGCACTGAAAAAAAAATCCCAAACTGTTTAACCATTGAGTATGTTTAAAATCCCCCTATTTTGAAGATCTATGTTCATGCCGTTCACCGTACAGAATCATTAACATTTTATTTTAATAGTTGGGATATTTACACACGCGGCAATACCAAATATGTATATTAAATATTATTTTTACACTTTTTGAGGGTGAAATAGGGAAAATTGGACAATTTCAGTTTTTATTGGGGGAGGGGGTTTTCACATTTTTTTTTACTTTTTTCAAAAAACTTTTTTACTTTTACACTTTAATAGCGAGGCAGGTGGGGGGACCTCTGTCTGCCATGCTGGATAATCGGATTGCCGCGGCAGCACTGCAGGCAATCTAATCATCCATATTAGTGTCTGCAATGCTGCAGATGCCGTGATCTGTAAATGCCACGATCGCGGATATCCACCATTACCGGTGGGTCCCTGGCTGCTATCAGCAGCCGGGACCTGCTGCGCATGACACGAGCATCGCTTCGATGCTCGCGGCTATGCATAGGATGTAAATGTACGTCCTGGTGCGTTAAGTACCAGCTAACCAGGATGTACATTTACTAGTTATTCTCTTCAATTTTTACGCCATGTGGTCTCCCTGCTGTCACATCCAGATGCTCTTCTGCAGTGATTCTAATAGCGATGCCTGTAATCTGCATGTCATACTGAATAACAGTATTATTTCACTAACACAGCATACTCCCAATGCATGTTAGGACAAAGCAAAGTGTTCTACACCCCTATTGAGCCTCTCTGTAGGCAAGAAATAGCTGTTTTTTAATATTGATGTGCCGCAAATAAATTTGGGCCGATTTTTTTTCGCAAATTTTGGCAAATCACCCGAATTGAAATTTTCTAAAATGTGCTCATCTCTAATAGTTTGCATAGATGTGAAAATTGTGCTGGAACGAGGAGTCTACTATGTCAGTCCAGCAGATTTCAGGAAGACAAGTCACAAAGTCGTCTTTTTGATGCCACAGGCCAGATAAAGAAGGAAAAGAAAAGGGGACTACTCTGATCTAGGAAGATGTCATCTGTGAGTCCGTACATGTAACTGTAATCACTTATATGGTCTGCAGAGCTTGTGTAGAGCTGATATCTGCCACTATATAATCACTGTATGTGGGATAGAGATAAGGTTGCCACATGAAGATCCAGGACGGCAATGTGAAGAATATGGAGGCAATGTGAGAATATGAAGTTGGTGTAAGTAAATATGGTAGCAATGGGAGTGAATATGGGGGCAATGTGATGGAATGTGGGGGCAATGTACGGGCCTGCTATTCCACCAAAAACTGGAGGATACCTTGCATATTGAAAAGCACTGGACTTGCCTGATACTTGCTTTTAACTTGCTCTTAAAGGTACTCCACCCCCAGACATCGTATCCCCTATCTCTGCAGAATAGATCGTGGGGGTCCCCAGCGGCAGGACCCCCACTATCAGACATCTTATCCCCTATCCTTAGGACAGGGGATAAGATGTCTGTTACGCCGAGCGCTCCGGGTCCCCGCTCCTCCCCGGAGCGCTCGCTTCACTCTCCCCGCGGCAGCGCTCCGGTCACGTCCTCTGACCCGGGGCGCTGCGATTCCGCTGCCAGCCGGGATGCGATTCGCGATGCGGGTAGCGCCCGCTCGCGATGCGCACCCCGGCTCCCCTACCTGACTCGCTCTCCGTCTGTTCTGTCCCGGCGCGCGCGGCCCCGCTCCCTAGGGCGCGCGCGCGCCGGGTCTCTGCGATTTAAAGGGCCACTGCGCCGCTGATTGGCGCAGTGGTCCCAATTAGTGTGTTCACCTGTGCACTTCCCTATATCACCTCACTTCCCCTGCACTCCCTTGCCGGATCTTGTTGCCTTAGTGCCAGTGAAAGCGTTCCTTGTGTGTTCCTTGCCTGTGTTTCCAGACCTTCTGCCGTTGCCCCTGACTACGATCCTTGCTGCCTGCCCCGACCTTCTGCTACGTCCGACCTTGCTTTTGCCTACTCCCTTGTACCGCGCCTATCTTCAGCAGCCAGAGAGGTGAGCCGTTGCTAGTGGATACGACCTGGTCACTACCGCCGCAGCAAGACCATCCCGCTTTGCGGCGGGCTCTGGTGAAAACCAGTAGTGGCTTAGAACCGGTCCACTAGCACGGTCCACGCCAATCCCTCTCTGGCACAGAGGATCCACTACCTGCCAGCCGGCATCGTGACAGTAGATCCGGCCATGGATCCCGCTGAAGTTCCTCTGCCAGTTGTCGCTGACCTCACCACGGTGGTCGCCCAGCAGTCACAACAGATAGCGCAACAAGGCCAACAGCTGTCTCAACTGACCGTTATGCTACAACAGTTACTACCACAGCTTCAGCAGTCATCTCCTCCGCCAGCTCCTGCACCTCCTCCACAGCGAGTGGCCGCTCCTGGGATACGCTTATCCTTGCCGGATAAATTTGATGGGGACTCTAAGTTTTGCCGTGGCTTTCTTTCCCAATGTTCCCTGCATCTGGAGATGATGTCGGACCTGTTTCCCACTGAAAGGTCTAAGGTGGCTTTCGTAGTCAGCCTTCTGTCCGGAAAAGCCCTGTCTTGGGCCACACCGCTCTGGGACCGCAATGACCCCGTCACTGCCTCTGTACACTCCTTCTTCTCGGAAATCCGAAGTGTCTTTGAGGAACCTGCCCGAGCCTCTTCTGCTGAGACTGCCCTGTTGAACCTGGTCCAGGGTAATTCTTCCGTTGGCGAGTATGCCGTACAATTCCGTACTCTTGCTTCAGAATTGTCCTGGAATAATGAGGCCCTCTGCGCGACCTTCAAAAAAGGCCTATCCAGCAACATTAAAGATGTTCTGGCCGCACGAGAAATTCCTGCTAATCTACATGAACTTATTCACCTAGCCACTCGCATTGACATGCGTTTTTCCGAAAGGCGTCAGGAACTCCGCCAAGATATGGACTCTGTTCGCACGAGGCGTTTCTCCTCCTCGGCTCCTCTCTCCTCTGGTCCCCTGCAATCTGTTCCTGTGCCTCCCGCCGTGGAGGCTATGCAGGTCGACCGGTCTCGCCTGACACCTCAAGAGAGGACACGACGCCGTATGGAGAACCTCTGCCTGTACTGTGCTAGTACCGAACACTTCCTAAGAGATTGTCCTATCCGTCCTCCCCGCCAGGAAAGACGTACGCTGACTCCGCACAATAATGAGACAGTCCTTGATGTCTACTCTGCTTCTCCACGTCTTACTGTGCCTGTGCGGATGTCTGCCTCTGCCTTCTCCTTCTCTACAGTGGCCTTCTTGGACTCAGGATCTGCAGGAAATTTTATTTTGGCCTCTCTCGTCAACAGGTTCAACATCCCGGTGACCAGTCTCGCCAGACCCCTCTACATCAATTGTGTAAATAATGAAAGATTGGACTGTACCATACGTTTCCGCACGGAGCCCCTTCTTATGAGCATCGGATCTCATCATGAGAGGATTGAACTTTTGGTCCTCCCCAATTGCACCTCGGAAATTCTCCTTGGACTTCCCTGGCTTCAACTTCATTCCCCTACCCTGGATTGGTCCACTGGGGAGATCAAGAGTTGGGGGTCCTCTTGTTCCAAGAACTGTCTAAAACCGGTTCCCAGTAACCCTTGCCGTAACTCTGTGGTTCCTCCAGTAACCGGTCTCCCTAAGGCCTATATGGACTTCGCGGATGTTTTCTGCAAAAAACAAGCTGAGACTCTACCTCCTCACAGGCCTTATGATTGCCCTATCGACCTCCTCCCGGGCACTACTCCACCCCGGGGCAGAATTTATCCTCTCTCTGCCCCAGAGACTCTTGCCATGTCCGAATACGTCCAGGAGAATCTAAAAAAGGGCTTTATCCGTAAATCCTCCTCTCCTGCCGGAGCCGGATTTTTCTTTGTGTCCAAAAAAGATGGCTCCCTACGTCCTTGCATTGACTACCGCGGTCTTAATAAAATCACGGTTAAGAACCGCTACCCCTTACCCCTCATCTCTGAACTCTTTGATCGCCTCCAAGGTGCCCACATCTTCACTAAATTGGACTTAAGAGGCGCCTATAACCTCATCCGCATCAGAGAGGGGGACGAGTGGAAAACGGCATTTAACACCAGAGATGGACACTTTGAGTATCTGGTCATGCCCTTTGGACTGTGCAACGCCCCTGCCGTCTTCCAAGACTTTGTCAATGAAATTTTTCGTGATCTGTTATACTCCTGTGTTGTTGTATATCTGGACGATATCCTAATTTTTTCTGCCAATCTAGAAGAACACCGCCAGCATGTCCGTATGGTTCTTCAGAGACTTCGTGACAACCAACTCTATGCCAAAATTGAGAAATGTCTGTTTGAATGCCAATCTCTTCCTTTTCTAGGATATTTGGTCTCTGGCCAGGGACTACAGATGGATCCAGACAAACTCTCTGCCGTCTTAGATTGGCCACGCCCCTCCGGACTCCGTGCTATCCAACGCTTTTTGGGGTTCGCCAATTATTACAGGCAATTTATTCCACATTTTTCTACCATTGTGGCTCCTATCGTGGCTTTAACCAAAAAAAATGCTGATCCCAAGTCCTGGCCTCCTCAAGCAGAAGACGCCTTTAAACGACTCAAGTCTGCCTTTTCTTCGGCTCCCGTCCTCTCCAGACCTGACCCTTCCAAACCCTTCCTATTGGAGGTTGATGCCTCCTCAGTGGGAGCTGGAGCTGTTCTTCTACAAAAAAATTCTTCCGGGCATGCTGTCACTTGTGGTTTTTTCTCTAGGACCTTCTCTCCAGCGGAGAGGAACTACTCCATCGGGGATCGAGAGCTTCTTGCCATTAAATTAGCACTTGAGGAATGGAGGCATCTGCTGGAGGGATCAAGTTCTCCTGTTATTATCTACACCGACCACAAGAACCTCTCCTACCTCCAGTCTGCCCAACGGCTGAATCCTCGCCAGGCCCGGTGGTCTCTGTTCTTTGCCCGGTTTAATTTTGAGATTCACTTTCGTCCTGCCGATAAGAACATTAGGGCCGATGCTCTCTCTCGTTCCTCGGATGCCTCAGAAGTTGAACTCTCTCCGCAACACATCATTCCACCTGACTGCCTGATCTCCACTTCTCCTGCCTCCATCAGGCAGACTCCTCCAGGAAAGACCTTTGTTTCTCCTCGCCAACGCCTCGGAATCCTCAAATGGGGTCACTCCTCCCATCTCGCAGGTCATGCGGGTATCAAGAAATCTGTGCAACTCATCTCCCGCTTCTATTGGTGGCCGACTCTGGAGACGGATGTTGTGGACTTTGTGCGAGCCTGCACTATCTGTGCCCGGGATAAGACTCCTCGCCAGAAGCCCGCTGGTTTTCTTCATCCTCTGCCTGTCCCCGAACAGCCTTGGTCTCTGATTGGTATGGATTTTATTACTGATTTACCCCCTTCCCGTGGCAACACTGTTATTTGGGTGGTCGTTGATCGATTCTCCAAAATGGCACATTTCATCCCTCTTCCTGGTCTTCCTTCTGCGCCTCAGTTGGCTAAACAATTTTTTGTACACATTTTTCGTCTTCACGGGTTGCCTACGCAGATTGTCTCGGATAGAGGCGTCCAATTCGTGTCTAAATTCTGGAGGGCTCTCTGTAAACAACTCAAGATTAAATTAAATTTTTCTTCTGCATATCATCCCCAGTCCAATGGACAAGTAGAAAGGATTAACCAGATCTTGGGTGATTATTTGCGACATTTTGTTTCCTCCCGCCAGGATGACTGGGCAGATCTCCTCCCATGGGCCGAATTCTCGTATAACTTCAGGGTCTCTGAGTCTTCCTCCAAATCCCCATTTTTCGTGGTGTACGGCCGTCACCCTCTTCCCCCCCTCCCTACTCCCTTGCCCTCTGGTCTGCCCGCTGTGGATGAAATTTCTCGTGACCTTTCCATCATATGGAGAGAGACCCAAAATTCTCTCTTACAGGCTTCATCACGCATGAAGAAGTTCGCGGATAAGAAAAGAAGAGCTCCCCCCGTTTTTTCCCCTGGAGACAAGGTATGGCTCTCCGCTAAATATGTCCGCTTCCGTGTCCCTAGCTACAAGTTGGGACCACGCTATCTTGGTCCTTTCAAAATTTTGTCTCAAATTAATCCTGTCTCTTATAAACTTCTTCTTCCTCCCTCTCTTCGTATCCCTAATGCCTTTCACGTCTCTCTTCTCAAACCACTCATCCTCAACCGTTTTTCTCCCAAATCTGTTCCTCCCACTCCTGTTTCTGGCTCCTCGGACATCTTCTCGGTCAAAGAAATTTTAGCTGCCAAAAAGGTCAGAGGGAAAAAATTTTTTTTAGTGGACTGGGAGGGTTGTGGTCCTGAAGAGAGATCCTGGGAACCTGAGGACAACATCCTAGACAAAAGTCTGCTCCTCAGGTTCTCAGGCTCTAAGAAGAGGGGGAGACCCAAGGGGGGGGGTACTGTTACGCCGAGCGCTCCGGGTCCCCGCTCCTCCCCGGAGCGCTCGCTTCACTCTCCCCGCGGCAGCGCTCCGGTCACGTCCTCTGACCCGGGGCGCTGCGATTCCGCTGCCAGCCGGGATGCGATTCGCGATGCGGGTAGCGCCCGCTCGCGATGCGCACCCCGGCTCCCCTACCTGACTCGCTCTCCGTCTGTTCTGTCCCGGCGCGCGCGCGCCGGGTCTCTGCGATTTAAAGGGCCACTGCGCCGCTGATTGGCGCAGTGGTCCCAATTAGTGTGTTCACCTGTGCACTTCCCTATATCACCTCACTTCCCCTGCACTCCCTTGCCGGATCTTGTTGCCTTAGTGCCAGTGAAAGCGTTCCTTGTGTGTTCCTTGCCTGTGTTTCCAGACCTTCTGCCGTTGCCCCTGACTACGATCCTTGCTGCCTGCCCCGACCTTCTGCTACGTCCGACCTTGCTTTTGCCTACTCCCTTGTACCGCGCCTATCTTCAGCAGCCAGAGAGGTGAGCCGTTGCTAGTGGATACGACCTGGTCACTACCGCCGCAGCAAGACCATCCCGCTTTGCGGCGGGCTCTGGTGAAAACCAGTAGTGGCTTAGAACCGGTCCACTAGCACGGTCCACGCCAATCCCTCTCTGGCACAGAGGATCCACTACCTGCCAGCCGGCATCGTGACAATGTCTAGGGGCGGAGTACCCCTTTAAGTCATTGGTTAGCATTTCACAGCTGCAGCTACATTAACAACAAAAGCATTGTTTATTTTTTAGTCAAGATAATTCCCAGGGGTAAGACTTTACAGTCCTGGCATAAACATGAACTCAAAAGGCCCAGTGGCATCTCTCCTATTTAATTTACCAGCAGATTTGATGTTCTTGTTAAGAGGAGAGAAAGGTGGGGCAGAAACCACAAGGAATTGGAGGTAATCCTGCACTAGAACAATAGTGGTAGTAGTGTGGGCATTTCCATGATACTGTGGTGTCGGGGTTTGAGGTGCAGAGTAGATAAAAAGCAGATGTTATGGCCTTGTCTTGACCACAGGGCGTGGTTTAGCCTTAACCACCCGAAGGTAATACCACTGATCCTGGGTTAGTCGGGGGCAATGAAGACACCAACACCAGATTAAGAATAACGGCAACACAGGTGATATAGTCTTTGCAGTACAGCCAAATATTCCACGGAGGTGACCAGTGACACAGGGGGACCTCGCAGTCTTGCTGGGACTTGCAGTAGTTAGACTGACTTTAGTGCAGGCCACGGTGACCATAGATAGACTTGACTTTACAGAGATGGTGACTGACAATAAGATTACTTGACCTACTGATGACTGACTTGTGGCTGTAGGACTTTAGGCTTGAGACCTCCAATGCTCTGGACACAGACACTGCAAAAACTTGACTGCACAAGACCTCAGCAGAAGTAGCAATGTGCCAAGACAGAGACTGCAACCCCTCCCCTTGTTATATAGGGGTCTGTACACGGAGCCCATAGGGGACTTGGGGGGTCACCTGGTCACTGGAGCCCTCTGGGAAACAGTACATTAAATGATGCAAACCTATATACATAATGGAGGTATGCTGCAGGGGAGCCCCAGGGACTCTGCCTGACAGAACAGGAGGACAGTACAGGGCCACATTATCCAGTACTGGGACATTACAATACATTTGTGTAACTAAGAATTGTGCAACCCTTAGAGGCCTATGAGGCCACTTTTACACCACAGTGCTTTGGTCCTTAATTTGCATCCCTGTTTCTAAGCCAAAAACTAAGTGGTGGAGTGGGTCCAAAACACATCTCTCCATTATAGTTTTTCTCTTTGTAGGTTCCATAAATACATCAGTATTTATCCATGATAAATAATCAATAAAGATAAGTATATAGATATATTTCTCTTTCCAGAAATGTCCTATACTATCAGTAAATTTTTTAGGGTTGTGAGTGAGGCCAGAATAACACAGTAAACACCCATACATAAACAGAGAGAACATTTATACTCTATTAGGAATTGATCCCACTATTGCTAGATGATAATGCTGCCACATGCATTTAGTATAACAAGTGATCGTTATTGTCACTGTTTCAACTATACAACATATTGGCCCAGATTTATCAAAGAATTTCTGTGGTAGAGCTATTTTACCACATTTTGGGTAATGGGTTTGACTAGCATGCATCCTATTTATCGAGAAGGTGCAGCAGGATGATTAATTTTGCGCAGTTCTGCTCTGGTGGGAAAAGCTCTATCACATACACTTTTTCTAGACGCTTGTGAGGGAGGGAAGTAGGCACTTTCCTGGGTCCTGAATTTTGCAGGTTTGCTGTTTTTTTTTTTTTTACTCAATTTCACAGAGCTACCGGGCCATTTTTACTTGCATTTAGACGCTACAATCAAATTTGATTGTGGTGTCTAAGGGGTTAAAGCTGGGCATCACCATGATCGGTGATGTCTGGCATTAGAGATGGGTCCTGGTGGAAGATAGCCCAGCTAGGACCACCCAGCTATGACCCGATAGCCCAGCTAGTACCACCCAGCTATGACCTTTGCTCAACTCCTGAGCATGTGTCAAAGGGAGTGGGACGCTGTCTTCCACAAGAGGTTAAAGGTTGAATTGCGGAAGGTAGAAGTGATTCTCACGCCTACTGGTAGGTGGTGTAGCTTTGCACCTAAAAAAGTACCTTTGCACACAAAATAGAGACTTTTGACAAAAGTCGCAAATGATAAATACATGACCACTGCATGGTCCAAAAGAAAAGGTTCTACTAGTAGGCAAAAAGAGTGAGACTATCTATATCAAAAGACGCATAAAAGTCACTAAATATGCTGCTTGTGTCTGAACTGTGACAAAACATAGACAAAAAAAATGCTCTAAAAGCAATGATAAATCTCCCCCATAATGTTTAATAAGAAAACATTTCAAGCTGAAAAGTTTAAGAATAAGACATGCAATTGTTCTAAGTGCAGAAGTAATTGAAGCCATTTGGATAAAATGTGTTAAGCATGAAATAATTAGTAAATATTGTTACTATACTGAGTACTTTCCTTTATGCTTTGTGCATCTGAACAAAAACTATTTGCCTCTAGATAAATCTTCTCAAACAATTACTGTAAACCTCAAGTGACAAAACGACAGCTTGCTTATGAACAAATGTTCTTAGACACAATTAAATTCTAAGCATTTAGGTTTTCAGCAGATTCCTATCTGCATTTTTTTGGGACCAGGGCAGTAAAGTTCACTAATTGGACAAACTGTTGCATACATATGTTCACATTTTGTAAATAATCGTCTTTGTATCATAAATATGATGGGGGTCAAGCCAATATAAAAGACATTACTGTAATTTACTGATCTTTAAAACTACTAGGAAACATAAAATTTGCTAAAATGTTCTTTTTTTTCCCCTTTACTGAACAACATAAATCTATTCCTAAAAAAAGTTGACTTGTCTAAGAAATGTTTTATTGTCTACATAATGGAATGTTTATATAGATTATTTGTCTGTCTTTTAAAACCTTAAATGGGCACTTTCAGATCCCAAAACTTTTTATATGTTGTTACTGATGAAAATGAAAGACCTTTTGTAATATGGTTGTTTAAAATCCCACAACTAGTGGTCCCCATACCTACTAGGACACAAATAATTCCTGCACCAGCTTGTTAGGATTTCTAATGTTGTGAGCTAACGGAAAGAGGTATTTTTTTTTATAACAAATACAGGTGATGAAGGCATAAAAAAATTAGATGTACATGGTCAGGGTAAGGTAGGGTAACATTATATTATCCTTATTATTAATATATATATATATTTTTTTTTAATTTTTTTTATATTTTTGGGGGGATTTGACAGGTACACTTTAAAAACTTGGACACCTCTTTGGACAATTACTCTGTGTAAGGGCAATGATAAGATGGCCACAATGTTACAATGTTTATCAAAATATACAGTTTGTGTAATGCAGAAGAAGATTGGTTCTCCAGGTTCTGGCCAAAATAATCAGAACATTGAGGTATCAGGATTCTCTAATACAACATATACAAATAGTTTTTCTATTCTTCTTTATCTCCTTATCTTTATCTATGGCATGCCCGGAGCTGCAGTGGAGGTGTCCTGACCCTCTAACTCTGTGTGTCTTCCCACTCCCATGGAGATCTGGAAACATACAGGAGGCATCTGCAGGAGAGCGCATACACTGCTGTCACCAACCAGGTAGGTGCTGTGGCCGTCCTGCCCCTGCCCTGCATCCTGCTCCTGCCCAGGTTGCACATCTAATAACTTTGCTGACACTTGAAGTGCTTACAGCCAGGCAGGCCCATGCCCCTTGTTGCACTTTCTCTCACCCTCCCTCCAAAGAACCCAATTTTTCAATAAAAAAAAAAAAAAAAGGAACTAAAACTTATGTGTCCAAAGAATTAAACTATCCCATTTCTAATCCAGCATGGGCAAAAGTGTAAATGTAGAAACACTGACGTCACTGATGCTGCTTCTCTGCTGGCCCGGCTGCGAGCAGGCTTAGAGAAGCTGCAGTGGTGACACAAGCACACTCCTGAAGTGGAACAAGCCTGCCGCTAAATAAAAGGAAGTAACAGATGGACAGGACCACGGATTAGGGGTAGTTAATATTGTTATCATCAGTGTTACCCACAATATGCCTGCACGAACAGGTTTGGGAGACATTGATGACAGATTCCCTTTAACAGGTTATTTAATTAGACAGGAGTTATAGTGTGCAGTGCATTGACAAATGAATACATCTGATTGGTCATGTGCGGCAGGTCCCGGCTGCTATTAGCAGCCAGGGATCCCCGGTAATGGTGGACATCCGAGATCGCGCGGATGTCTGCCATTAACCCCTCAGATGCCGTGATCAATACAGATCACGGCATCTGTGGTAGTGCGGTACTTTGAATGGATGATAGGATCACCCGCAGCGCTGCCGTGGGGATCCGATCATCCAGCATGGCGGCCAGAGGTCCCCTCACCTGGCTCCGGTCGTCTCCCAGAGTCTTCTGCTCTGGTCTGAGATCGAACAAACCAGAGCAGATCACCGATAACACTGATTAGTGCCATGCCCTATGCCTAGCACTGAACAGTATTAGCAATCAAAGGATTGCTATAGATAGTCCCCTATGGGGACTATTAAAGTGTAAAAATGAAAGTAAAAACAGTAAAAAAAAAAATAAATAAGTAAAATAATGTGAAAAATCCCCTCCCCCAATAAAATGTTAAATGTCTTTTTTTCCCATTTTACCCCCATAAAGTGTAAAAAAAAAAAAAAAATTAATACACATATTTGGTATCACCACATGACTAAATGACTGAACTACTAAAATATAATGTTATTGATTTCGTACGGTGAAAGGCGTGAACGTAAAAAAAAAGTGCAAAATTGCAGCTTTTTTGTCACATTTTATTAAAAAATATACTTAAAAAATTAATAAAAGTTTTATTTACACAAATGCGGTATCAAAATGAGCCCTCTTACCACCGCTTATATGGAAAAATGAAAAAAGTTATAGGTCATCAAAATAGAAGAATTTTAATCATACTAATTTAGTTAAAAAGTTTGCGATTTTTTTTAAGCACAACAATAATAGAAAAATATATAATCATGGATATCATTTTAATCATATTGACCCACAGAATAAAGAACAAATGTAATTTTTTACCATAAATTGTACTGCATGAAAACGAAACCTTCAAAAATTAGCAAAATTGCGGTTTTCCTATTAATTTCCCCACACAAATAGTATTTTTTTGGTTGCGCCATACATTTTATGGTAAAAGGAGTGATATCATTACGCAGGACAACTTGTGAAAAAAAACAAGCTCTCAGACAAGTCTGTGGAAGAAAATCTAAAAGAGTTACGATTTTTAGAAGACGAGGAGGAAAAAACGAATATGCAAAAATAAAATTGGCCTGGTCCTTAAAGGAAAACTTCGATGCAGCCTCCCCAACAAAAAATAATGCCATAATTGTAGCCAATTAAAATACCTTTTGATGGAGCCCTCAATCTTGTAGAAGGGCCCAGCTGTTTTCGCATTATGTGCCCGGCCCGCGCTGTAAAAACTACATCTCCCAGCATGCCCGCTCGTCACATCCGGCCTGTATCTCCCCTGCTCGGCCCCCTCCAGAAATTATAATAAATCACACCCCCTCTGCGTTTGCTGAGCTGAGCCTATGGCAGCTCAGCTCAGCGCATATATGAATATATTAGTGAGTCATTCCGGGCTGGGAGGCCGGCAGAGCCCGCAATGACTCATGGCAGGTATGAGTCACCGGGCTAAGTTGCCAGCGGAGTGCTCGGAATAAGCGGTCGAGCATCATCAAATGCAGGGAAAGGGGCCATATGGAAAGCGCAAGTATATTAGAATGCTATATAACTTTGCTTGATGCTTCTTTTGCCCCAGAAAAGATTTGCATCGGAGTACTCCTTTAACCCCTTAAGGACCAAGCCCATTTTGGCCTTAAGGACCAGAACGTTTTTTGCCCATCTGACCACTGTCACTTTAAACATTAATAACTCTGGAATGCTTTTAGTTATCATTCTGATTCTGAGATTGTTTTTTCGTGACATATTCTACTTTAACATAGTAGTAAATTTTTGTGGTAACTTGCATCCTTTCTTGGTGAAAAATCCCAAAATTTGATGAAAAATTTGTAAATTTTGCATTTTTCTAACTTTGAAGCTTTCTGCTTGTAAGGAAAATGTATATTACAAAAAAAAAATTTTGATTCACATATACAATATGTCTACTTTATGTTTGCATCATAAAATTGTTGAGTTTTTACTTTTGGAAGACATCAGAGGGCTTCGAAGTTCAGCAGCAATTTTACAATTTTTCACAAAATTTTCAAACTCGATATTTTTCAGGGACCAGTTTAGTTTTGAAGTGGATTTGAAGGGTCTTCATATTAGAAATACCCCATAAATGACCCCATTATAAAAGCCACACCCCCCAAAGTATTCAAAATGACATTCAGTCAGTGTTTTAACCCTTTAGGTGTTTCACAGGAATAGCAGCAAAGTGAAGGAGAAAATTCAATATCTTCATTTTTTACACTCACATGTTCTTGTAGACCCAATTTTTGAATTTTTGCAAGTGGTAAAAGGAGAAAATTTTTACTTGTATTTGTAGCCCAATTTCTCTCGAGTAAGCACATGTCTCAAATGTCTATGTAAAGTGTTTGGCGGGTGCAGTAGAGGGCTCAGAAGGGAAGGAGCGACAAGGGGATTTTGGAGAGAACATTTTTCTGAAATGGTTTTTGGGGGGCATGTCACCTTTAGGAAGCCCCTAGGGTGTCAAAATAGCAAAAAAAAAAAAACATGGCATACCAATTTGGAAACTAGACCCCTCGGGGAATGTAACATGGGATAAAGTGAGCCTTAATATCTCACAGGTGTTACATGAATTTTGCAAATGTAAAAAAAAAAAAAAATTGACCTAAAATGCTTGTTTTACCAAAAATTTAACATTTTTAAAAAGGGTAATAGCAGAAAATACCCCCCAAAATTTGAAGCCCAATTTCTCCCGATTCAGAAAACACCCCATATGGGGGTGAAAAGTGCTTTGCTGGCGCACTACAGGTCTCAGAGGAGGAGTAGTCACATTTGGCTTGGAAACAAATTTTGCTCTGGGGGCATGCCGCATTTAGGAAGCCCCTATGGTGCCAGGACAGCAAGAAAACAAACAAACCACATGGCACACCATTTTGGAAACTAGACCCCTCGGGGAACGTAACAAGGGGTTAAGTGAACCTTTATACCCCACAGGTGTTTCACGACTTTTGCATATGTAAAAAAAAAATATATAGATTTTTACCTAAAATGCTTGTTTTCCCAAAAATTTTACATTTTTAAAAAGGGTAAAAGCAGAAAATACCCCCCAAAATTTGAAGCCCAATTTCTCCCGAGTATGGCGATACCCCATATGGGACCCTAAACTGTTGCCTTGAAATAAAACAGGGCTCCAAAATGAGAGCGCCATGCCCATTTGAGGCCTAAATTAGGGACTTGCATAGGGGTGGACATAGGGGTATTCTACGCCAGTGATTCCCAAACAGGGTGCCTCCAGCTGTTGTAAAACTCCCAGCATGCATGGACAGTCAGTGGCTATCTGGCAATATTGGGAGTAGTTGTTTTGCAACAGCTGAAGGCTCCGTTTTGGAAACAGTGGCGTACCAGACGTTTTTCATTTTTATTGGGGAGGGGGGCTGTGTAGGGGTATGTGTATATGTAGTGTTTTTTTACTTTTTATTTTGTGTTAGTGTAGTGTAGTGCTTTTAGGGTACAGTCGCACGGGCGGGGGATTACAGCGAGTTTCTCGCTTGCAGTTTGAGCTGCGGCAGAAAATTTGCCGCAGCTCAAACTTGCAGCCGGATACTTACTGTAAACCTCCGCCCATGTGAGTGTACGCTGTACATTCACATTGGGGGGGAACATCCAGCTGTTGCAAAACTACAACTCCCAGCATGCGCTGACAGACTGTACATGCTGAGAGTTTTAGTTTTGCAACAGATGTAGGCACACTGGTTATGTATCACTGAGTTTGTGACCTAACAAGCAGTGTGCCTCCAGCTGTTGCAAAACTACAACTCCCAGCATGCTGGGAGTTGTAGTTTGCAACAGCTGGAGGCACACCGGTCGTGAAACACTGAGTTAGGTAAGGTAAAAAAAACTCACTCAGTTTCACAACCAGTGTGCCTTCAGCTGTTTCAAAACTACAACTCTCAGCATTCACCGACAGCCAACGGGCATGCTGGGAGTTGTAGTTATGCAACCAGCAGATGCACCACTACAACTCCCAGCATGCACTTTAGCTGTTTGTGCAAGCTTGGAGTTGTAGTTATACAACAGCTGAAGGTATACTTTTCCATAGAAAAAAATGTGCCTCCAGCTGTTGCAAAACTATAAGTCCCAGAATGCCCATAAGGGAATGCTGGGAGTTGTGGTGGTCTTCCTCCTGCTGTTGCATAACTACAGCTCCCAGGATGCCCTTTTGGCATGCTGGGAGCTGTTGCTAAGCAACAGCAGGAGGCTGTCACTCAGCTCCAACTGCTACTTCCCAGGTCAGTCCCTCATCGCCGCCGCCGCCGCTCCTGGGGCCCCGATCCCAACAGGGACGCAGGGGATCGGAGTCCCCAGCTGCCGGGGTCCTCTTCCCGCACCCGATCACATCCTTCAGAAGAGAGGCGGAGCGGGTTGCGGGAGTGACACCCGCAGCAGGTGCCCTGATTGGTCGGCCGGTAAACCAGTGCCACCTCACCCCTGCAGGCTATGGCTGTTCGGGGCCGTCCAAGACGGCCCCGAACAGCCTGTAATTCTGGGTCGCCGGGTCACTGGAGACCCGATTGACCCGGAATCCGCCGCAGATCGCTGGGCTGAATTGTCCATCGCCGACATGGGGGGACATAATGACCCTCCTGGGCGATATGCCGCGACGCCTGCTGAACGATTTCAGCAGGCATCCGGCTCCGGTCTCCAACTGGCTAGCGGTGGGGACCGGATTTCCCACGGGCGTATGGATATGCCCTGTGTCCTTAAGGACTTGGAATGCAGGGCGTATCCATACGCCCTGTGTCCTGAAGAGGTTAAGGTCAAAATGGGCTTGGTCCTTAAGTAGGTTAAAATATATAGAATACCGCAATTTTTTTTTTTTTTATATAGTTGGACATTTTTTATATTTGGACCCAGAGTCAACCCATATCGACTACCTCTAATACTTTTACATTCATTTTCCTAAGCGAGGGACAATATTGAGTGAATTTCAACATCTATCAACATCAATAGAAAAAACATCTATCTATTCTGAGATAAAATTAAGGAAATAATGCAGACTGGATAGACCAGGTTGGCTTTTTCTGATGACAATCTTGTATGTTTCTGTCACTACCAGCTAAGCCAACTTTAACATCTTGATTTTTTTATTTTTAAATCAAGTAGGGCCAGAAAGTTAAACAGATTTGTAAATTACCTCTATTTAAAAATCGTAATCCTTCCAGTATTTACCAGCTGCTGTATAATACAGAGGAAGTTCTTTTCTTTTGGAATTTCCTTTCTGTCTGACCACAGTGCTCTCTGCTGCCACCTCTGTCCATTTTAGGAACTGTCCAAAGTAGGAGTAGAACTGTCCAGAGTAGAACCCATAGCAAACCTCTCCTGTTCTGGACAGTTCCTAAAATGGACAGAGGTGGCAGCAGAGAGCACTGTGGTCAGACAGAAAGGAAATTCAAACTTCCTCTGTAATATACAGCGGCTGATAAGTACTGGAAGGATTAAGATTTTTTAAATAGAAGTGATTTATAAATCTGTTTAACTTTCTGGCACCGGTTATTTAAAAAATAATAATTCCACCGCAGTACCCCTTTAACCCCTTGCCACAAAACGCTGTTTATAAACGGCACTGCGGCACAGCAGGATTATGAAGCGAGCTCAGCAGCCAGGACCCGTGGCTAATGCCGGACATCGCAGCTCAGGCAGATGTCCGGCATTAACTCTTTACATGCGGTGATCAACTTTCTGAAGTGAAAGTGAAGGCTTCCCGGCAGCTCAGCAAGGCTGATCGGGACCACCACTTTGAAACCACGGTGTCCCAATCAGCTAGGATGCACGAGGAGGGTCCCTTACCTGCCTCCTCCGAGTCCGATCTCCAAATGACTGCTCCGTGCCTGAGATTCAGGTAGGAACAGTCAAGCGGCGATAACACTGATCAATGTTATGCTATGGCAATGCATTGATCAGTGCCTGCAACCTGTATAAAGCATGTTATAGCCCCCTATGGGGGCTATAACATTGCAAAAAAAAAAAAAAGGGAAAAAAAGAAAAGTTAATAAAGATGATTTTACCCCTTCCCTAATACATGTTTGAATCCCCCCCTTTTCCCATTTAAAAAAAAACTGTATAAATAAAAATAAATATATGTGGTATTGCCGCGTGTGTTAATGTCCAAATTATAAAAATATTTTGTTAATTAATCCGTATGGTCAATGGTGTATGCACCAAATTCCAAAATAGCGTATTTTTGGTCATTTTTTATTCCATAAAAAAAAATTTAAAAAAAGCGATCAAAAAGTCAGATCAAAACAAAAATGGTACCAATTCATGGTTCAGATCATGACGCAAAAAATTTGCCCTCGTACCACCTTGTATGCAGTAAAATAAAAAAGTTATAGGGGTCAGAAGATGGCAATTTTAAATGTATTCATTTTTGTCCATGTAGTCATGATTTCTTCCAGAAGACAAAATCAAACCTATGTAAGTAGGGCATCATTTTAATTGCATGAACCTACAAAATAAAGATAAGGTGTCATTTTTACTGAAAAATGTACTGCGTAGAAGCGGAAGCCCCCCAAAGCTACAAAAAAGGCATTTTCAATTTTGTAACACAATGATTTTTTTTTTTTTTTTCATTGTAAATTTTTGGGTAAAATGACTGATAAAAAATAAGCCATCATATGGATTTTTAGGTGCAAAATCTAAAGGGTTATAATTTTTAGAAGGTAAGGAGGAAAAAACTGAAGTGCAAGAACGGAAAAACGCTATGTCCTTAAGGGGTTAACATTGAAAGTAATAAATAAGTAATATTATATTTATAATATGTATTTATCATAATTAATAAAAAAAATACAAAGCAATACTAACATACAATTGAATTATTACTTACTTGGTGTTGGTAATAAATTATTTATGTGATACTGTGTCCATGGGATAAGCAGAGTGTAGATCCTTGATAACAGAAAAATATGTACACAACAATAACAGTGGTTGTAAGAAATACATGTTGTCTTTGACATTTTAAACACGTTCATAATAGTAATCCAAAAGGTTATTCATTTTCAGGAATTCATTCTTTTACAATACTAGAGAGGGGGAGATGATACAGGGAAGATGTGTAGATCTGAATCTTGTAAGAGCTCAAATGCTTTACGCCAAAGGGACTAAATTTTGAATATTTGGCTTTGAAAATAGGGATTTCAGAATTACATACACATTTTTCAAAAATGTTGGGCGATTTTGGTGAAAAAAATTACTTGAACATGTTCCACTATATATTGGTAGTTGTTTAAAAGATAGGATACACGTGGACAAATGATTTCACAGGTACAAGCTGCTGGGCTAAATAAAGCTAAGTGCCTCACAATTTCATAACTTCATAATTTTATATTTCCATTTCTTGCACGAAAGCTGCATAGCTTTTCATGTTGTATCTATATACTCATGTTTTATTTATATCTTTGTGCTAGCAGTGTGCTGCTGTAGTCTCCTGTTGCTGTATATTTAGCCCAGCAGCTTGCACCTGTAAGCCAGGTCCATATAATAGTTTGGAATCAATAGTGCTGGCTAACTTATCCTATGGTTGTATTACACATACGGGGGAGTGGCTACCTCCATGTTGGCTCTTGCACCCCACCCACCTCTATCAGGTGTATATAAGGTGTCTTGGATGTTTCAGATCCTGCAATGCCTGCTGAACTGTTCACACAGAGGCATATTCATAGTGTAGGGTCCGTCCCAATGAGGTCACCTTACCGTGGTGGGACGGTCCAAGCTATTTGGCCGCCATATTGCAAGCTAAGTACCTCACGATTTCATAACTTCATAATTTTATATTTCCATTTCTTGCACCATAGCTGTATAGCTTTCCATGTTGTATCTATATACTCATGTTTTATCTATATCTTTGTGCTAGCAGTGTGCTGCTGTATTCTTCTGTTGCTGTATATTTAGCCCAGCAGCTTGCACCTGTAAACCAGGTCCATATCATAGTTTGGAATCAATAATGCTGGCTAACTTATCCTTTGGGTATATATATATATATATATATATATATATATGTCAGAATCCGGGCTGGTAAGCGGGGAGGACAAGGGTGGTGGATCCTCTGTGTCAGTTAGGTGATGACGTGGGCCGTACCAGGGGAACGGAATCTAAGAGGTTACTGGTTTTCACCAGAGCCCGCCGCAAAGCGGGATGGACTTGCAGCGGCTGGTAACCCCCAGGTCTTTCCACCCGATAGCGACTCAACCTCACTGACAGCTGAGACAGGCGCTGTACAGAAGGACAATTCAAGAGCAAGGTCGGACGTAGCAGAAGGTCTGAGCAGGCAGCAACGGTTCGTAGTCAGGGGCAACGGCAAGGGTCTGGATACACAGGCAATGGAACACACATAAACGCTTTCTCAGGGCACAAGGCAACAAGATCCGGCAAGAACAGGAAGGGGAAGTGGGTTTAAATAGTGTAGGGAGTGCTAGGAACTAATTGGGCCAGGCACCAATTAATGGTGCACTGGCCCTTTAAATCTGAGAGACCCCGCACGCGCGCGCCCTAGAGAGCGGGGCCGCGCACACCGGGACTGAGCAGAAGGACGGGGCTGGTGAGTGATACGGGATGCGATCCGCGGGCGGGCACGTCCCGCCACGGGGATCGCATCCCCGCCGAGGGACACAGAGCAGCGCTCACGGTCAGCGAGTCTGATCGGGGCGCTGCAGGCAAGAGAGTAACGCTGCGAGCGCTCCGGAGGGGAAGCGGGGCCCGGAGCGCTGGGCGTTACAATATATATATATATATATATTCACTAACCTCCATATGAATGCAGGCAAAGAAAAATATAAATTCTTTGTGATTGTATATTTTTCTATATCTATTTGTGACTATTTTGTTGTCCAAACAATTCATAATATTAAGCATGGCTGGACCTAAACTTTCTGATATATGAGGCATAAGGTGAGCATTTTCCTTTTCGGCCTGGAGTCATTGTCTTTCATTTTTTCAGCATTTGGCGTAAATTGTCACCACATCTGCTCCTGGGTTTCAACCACAACTCATCTCTATGGATTTTGTCATCTAGATGTTTTTGGTGGTATCCTGCTGCCCTTTTTAACTGTAGAACTCCTGCTATCCTCCAATTATGTGGAGATCATACTTCTCCCTTGTTCTGTGATCCAGCTCCTATTTCCACAACCTGCTCGTTAGAACTGGATAGAAACTTTTGAATGCATTCAAGTATTTGTAAGAACTAGGAAAGTTAGGCTGGGAACATGGGAGGCATTAAACCCCAGATACAACTTTAAAGTAAATTCATATTATAAACAAGACCCATAAATTGATTCAAACCCCAGAACAGACTAATTCACCTAAACTAAATTTTTACTCCCGGTCAAAAAAAAAAGAAATCAGACCCCTGACCCCTTTATTTACCACCCACATATGCACACTACACACAGACACTTCTGGGATGCTCCTGGACCCAATTCTGATGGATAGTAACCCATTGTTGTCTAATCAGGGCTTGTGTTTTTGTTTTTCTACCCACTCTTTGAAGATTGACCACAGGTTCTGAATGGGATTAATATCTAGGGAGTTTCATGTTCATGAAACCAAAGTTTTAATGTTTCGCATAACAAGCAGCTTATAACTCTTGCCTTGTGACATGGTCTCTCTATCCTAATCTCCTGGATCATTGGGAGAAGTTGCTCTGATATTCAGATAAGATTATTTATTCATGGGAGTGTTCTTACAATTGTGAGTAAGCCCACTCCCTTGGTTGAAGAGAAACCCCACACATGGGGTGCAGGATGGTCTCAGGTTGCTCTAGCGTTTACATGACACAGGACTAATGGTAGTGTTCACCTTTTCATCCCTGGGCAATGATTCTTTCAGATGTCCCAAACAGTCTTAATGTGATATCTTTCAGAGAAAATAACTTTACCTTAGTCCTCTGCAGTCCCCACTACTTCTTGCAGAATGTCAGTCTGTCCTTGATATTTTTCTTGAAGAGAAGGAGCTTTTTAGCCTCACTGTCAGTGCAGATGCACAGACTGTCTGCTGCCATTCCCGAGCAAGCTCTGCCCTGCTGTTTAAATGGTCCATAGCTGAATCCTCTTTAGGAGATGGCCCTGGCACTTGCAAAAGTGATAAGTGAACAAAACATTAAAGTCTGTGGCCAGGAAACTCCCCAGATCTCAATCTCATTGAGAACCTGTGGTCAATCCTCAAAAAGCATATGAACAAACAAAAACTTTTGTGCTATACAGTACTTCAAGCACTGATAAGATAAGATGGGTTAGCATCAGTCAGAATCAGTCAGAAGCTTATGTTTGTTAAGAAGTGTGGTAATGTAGTGTTTAGCCAATAACTCTATTCTCTGTATGCCTAGCTTTTGATATTTTAGAAAGATTCTTTCTGTTGCCATATGTTTGTTTTGCTAGATCTTTGTCTATTATTAGACGTTAGTACCATAAATGCATTGTGCTGCCATATCGTGTCAGATAACACAGTGAAAAGTTCTTAATTATCACCACTATACAGGGTTCAAAGTAGAATATCATGCAGTGTCTAGAGCATACAGTCATAATGTGCTTACATAATACAAATTATAACCTAAATTATAACACCTTACTACACCTAAATAACAACTAAATGATAGCAGAGACAGAGTCAGGTGCTGCTTAATTCGATATAATCTTTGAATGTTGCCACCATACTGAACAAACTGTAGCTGCCATACAATACTCAAATAATGCATCATACCATGATACCAGCATACTGCGCTCAATACCAATACTCAAGCCCATATAATACCATCAAATAATATACAAATACAACCCTTACATTTTTAAATCATACATCACATCATACACTGTCCATATAAAAGGGCAATGTCATATTGCCACTCAGTACTAAATAATCCTGCCTTATAGGGCTTAAATAAAACTGCAATGCAGTGCTTGAATAATAGTGTATAATATAGCTCCCAAATAATGCCACCATACAGAGGCCAAATATCCAGGTAAAACAGCATATATAGGACCCAGATGATGAAATGCAGCGTCTGTTGCATTTATTGTCAAATAAATAATACACACTACCCAGATAAATAAGGCTCTCCAGTTCATACGGTGAAGAGTCTATATACTGTAGAGTAGTATGAGAGACCAAAATACATGCAGTGGCATACGGTACGTAAGTAGGTAGAGTATGCAGTGCCAATGGTGCATATCTGTTCATATAGTTCCAAGTGCTTTCTTTAGCTAGGGCCAACCATTCCTTATATTTTCAGTATCAGAAACGTCATTGTGGAAGCATTTCTAAGCATATGTGTACACCACAGGTCTATTCCTCCATACAGTAAATATACCAGTTTTGCTCTGCTCAAAACATGGACTGCAAAGGCCCAAAAATAGAAGTGGTATGTGGATTGCATCGTGACAAATGGGGCAATTCACAATGGCAATGCCAACAACCACTCATCCTAAACTATATTTAAATATATAGAATATATTTGTCTAGAGTAACTGCAAATAAACACATAAGTTACATTCTACACACGTACATTTATAATGCTGCTATCATATCATACTAATTAAATTGCTTCGGTATCATGCTTTGGCACTAAACTAGATTACAGAATTAATTTTGCATGAGCTGTGCACTACATATATCAGTTTTCCTCTAATGGAATGTTCATTTAACAGTTTTGTTCTGATTAAATACATTAATTTTGCAGAATGAAGTCCCCACTGTCCTGTACTAGTTTTACCTCCTATCTGGTGGTGTATTCATTAACATCTCACTGTAAGGCAAAAATGAAAATCCTTAGTTCCAAGGTTTGAGTATACCGTATGTTAGAAAGAAGTGTTAAACAAATAATTACCCTGCAACAGTTAGGCTAGGTTTACACCATGATTTGTGCCTCAAAGACACGGATACGTTGGGTAAATGTCAAAATGACATGTCTCTGCTCGAACAGGCACGGGTCCCATATATTTCAATGGCCTGAGTGTAGTCAGCTAGTGTCTACATTCGGGTAATTTTCTCAACGTATCCGAGTTGCAAGCAGCATTTCTAAATCCGAGTCAAAACTTGTATAAGCTTGGGAAATAACCGAACGTAGCCACTAGCTGACTACACTCAGGCCATTTAAATGAATGGGGTCCATGTTTGTTGGAACATGGACACTTCTGCATGCCTTTTTGACATTTTCCTTACATATCTGCATCTCAGAGGAACAAATAATGGTGTGAACAAGACCTAAGCCCTAATAGCTACAGTACATCGCTTGGTTGAAAAAAGACAAATATTTATCAGGTTTAACCAATACATTTTTTAGGGCTAAAGAGGGGTGTGTGGTCATTCTCTCCAATAAGAGTAAAACCAAGGTTTGATAGTAAAAAAAAAAAATATATATATATATATATATATATATATACCGTATATATATATATATATATATATATATATATATATATATATATATTAGCAAAAACATGTCGTAAATTATACCTTTTATACTGATTATTTTATTGCCAATCATATCAGTAGCATGACTTGTACCACCATGTGGTTGATACTATTATATGGACACAGAATACTACTGTTATCTGATCACAGTTTGACAGTTGATCACGTTGCACAGTGATCTGGAAATGGTAGATGGTTTATACTGGCAATACTATTGTGAAGTGCGTAGCTCTTTGATTTTGATAATACACATAAGGGGTTTTCACAGTGTAGAAACTCAATGTTATTTGGGGGAAATGCCAAATTTTACCTTGAAATACTTGTTGCGTCTTGAAAAAAAAAATTCAAGGTAAAACTTGTATTTTCTGAGATTTTTATCATTAAAGGCTCTAGACAACTAGACATCTGATATAGACCGCTACACTGGGTGTGTACCATCTAAATTCTTACACAGATTCTGAATATGGTCGCCATGTATTTTATTAGGGTCAGGCATCTGGTGTTAAGATATTTTTTATGCAAAGTAAGCATTAAAAAAAAGTGACATGCACCAATGCATGCAAAATATTATACCAAATTTTTACCTTTCCCATAGGAGAACTGCTTTTAAGGCTCCTTGAAAACAAGAACCAATTTGTGCCACCTTACACCGAAATATATGGCCTGGAATATGGTGTACAGTATGGCTCTGTGTCCAAATATAGACATGTGCATGTTACCTCGGGGTGCCTTTAAAGCCTTCTTAGAGAGCTGTGAAAGCTTCTAAGTAATAGTACTTTAAGGACAAGGACCAATATGGATAGTAGCAATTTCTGAACAGTGCTGTGAAAGGCTTTTGAGAATTAAAACCAATGTACAAAGCAAAGTTTGACAATTAGTTTATAAAAAAACACATATCTCTTAACCTAGCAGCTGCAGAGCAGTAAAAGAGCATGAAAAACATGAATTACATAGCATAAACACTCCATTTCTCCCGGTGCAGATGTAGTGTCATTTTAATAGATGACGCATGCCATCAGCTAAAACATCGCACCAGCGTTGTGTAATGAGATGCGGCACCTACTGATTAAATGATAAAAACTGATAATTAATTATCTCTGGTGCACAGTGTCACCAAGCTCCAAGCCAGAGAACGCAAAACACTGCTTTAGAGATGACAGCAAACAGTGTGTGACAAAGCAACATTTGCTAAATCTGAACATTGTCTGGCTCACTTTAAACGTGCGATAAGTACCAATGTCAAAATACTGCCCTTGCGTGTTTGCATGCAACACCTGACAATATCTGATATACCTGCCTCAGCATTTTTAATCTAACACATTACTTTTAATTCTATAGCATAAGAATGACCATTAGGGCCATTCTAACCATACCAGACATGATGCTTTACAACACAACTGAACTTCATTGTGGCAATAGTTATTGATACTCACTACTACAGATGTGTGAATTTTAGAAAAATATTATTCGTCTGATTCGACAAATTTTCTGAAAAAATTTGGTTTGATCCAAATTTATTCTCGGCGAATCACTATTAAAAACAGCTATTTCTGGGCTACAGGGAGCCTCAATAGGAGTGTAGAACACTTTGTCTTTCCATAAAACGCATAGGGAGTGTGCTGGGTTAGTGAAATAATACTGTTATTCAGTACGACATGCAGATTACAGGCATCGCTATTAGAATCACTGCCGCAGAGCGTCTGGATGTGGCAGCAGGGTCAGGAGACTATACGGCATCACAATTGAAGAGATTAAAGAGATTTTTTTATTAAATTTTTATTTAATTGAATTTTTATTTAATTTAGTTTTTTACAATCCTTTTTTTTTTAGGAAGCATTGGAGGGCAGGTCTGGTGCCAGCAGCAATTCCACCTCCAATAGTGTATAATTGCTGCAGTGTAAACTATGGAAAAGCTTACACTTGTATCTTAAAATTGAGCTGGTAGGCAAAGCGAGTTACCACCTGTTCCAGCCCCTGCCTCTCAGTGCCCCCCGATGCTCATGATTGAGTGTCCCGGGTGCCCGAAGCGTTTACATTGAAAAAATACTGTCTTACTACAAAACCAATATAACAAGATCATCACATGGCGGCACAATGACAGAGCCTGTTAATTGGAATGAGCAAACTTTGAATCCTTTTTTGAGGACCCATTGGAGGGCAAGTCAGGTGCCAGCAGCTGTGGTAATTCCAACTCCAATAGTGTATAATTGCTGCAGTGTATAAGTTGCTGCAGTGAAAAAGCTAATACTTGTATCTTAAAATCAAGCTGGTGGTCTGCCGCGAGGCAAGCTTTTACCTGTTCCAGTCCCTGCCTCTCAGCACCCCCCGATGCTCATCATTGAGTGTCCTGGATGCCCGAAGCATTTACTTAGAAACAATACCGGATTACCACAAAATCAATATAACAAGGAAATCACATGGCGGCAGAATGACAGATCCTGGAGGTGGCAGCAGCATGATGAGACCATAGGGCGGCACTATGATAGAGCCTGGATGTGGCAGCAGTATAAGGAGACCATATGGTGGCACAATTACAAAGTCTTGAGGGGGCGGCAGCTTATGTAGGCCGCAGAGTGGCACAATGACAGAGTAGTGTATCAGTTTGTCCTCCCTCTCAGTGGTGATGGCCTGACCTGGGAGTGCTACTGGGTAGATCCTGCCAGTATCATATGCTTGTCTAAAATATTAAGCCATGCACATGTAAGTTAACACGACTGGTACTGTGAAACTGTGTAGGAAATTGCGAATGTGTCATTTAAACAGTTATGGTTTATTTTTATCACTCCAACATGTTTCCTTGGATTCTTGAGGTAATTCCAGAGCTAATATATGATGACGAGCAGCTGAGTGCCTATGTATTTTACTTATTTGTGGATAATACACCCAAAAAAAGTTGCACCAGAAATAAGCATAACAATCCAGTTCGGAAGTCTTTTATTTAGTGCTTTCACACTAACTGCCCCTATAAGCTTTAACCAGAAAAAAGGTAGAGCTGCTGAGTGCGTAAATATTTCACTTATTTGTGGATGATAAGCCCCAAAAAGATTGCACCAGAGATGAGCGTAACTATCTAGTGCGTGAATGTTTTAGTGCTTTTACACTAACTGCAAACTATGACCTTTAACCAGAATAAATGTGGAACTGCAGAGTGCGTATATATTTCACCTATTTGCGGATAATATGCCCCAAAAAGGTTGCACCAGAAATAAGCGTAACTATCTAGTGTGTGTTTTAATGCTTTTGCACTAACTGCCCCTATGAGTTTTAACCAGAAAAAGGTAGAACTGCTGAGTGCGTATATATTTAACTTATTTGCGGATGATAAGCCCCAAAAAGGCTGCAACAGAAATAAGCATAACATCTAGTGCGTAAGTGTTTTAGTGCTTTTACACTAACTGCAAACTATGACCTTTAACCAGAATAAATGTGGAACTGCTGACTGTGTATATATTTCACTTATTTGGGGATAATACGTCCCAAAAAGGTTGCACCAGAAATAAGCATAACAATCCAGTGCGGAAGTCTTTTATTTAGTGCTTTTACACTAACTGCAAACTATGACCTTTAACCAGAATAAATGTGGAACTGCAGAGTGCGTATATATTTCACCTATTTGCGGATAATATGCCCCAAAAAGGTTGCACCAGAAATAAGCGTAACTATCTAGTGTGTGTTTTAATGCTTTTGCACTAACTGCACCCAAAATTTTATCTCTGCTGGAATGTGCACCAGAACAAACACCTAGCTCTCCATTTTATAGAGAAAACCCAAAAAAGGGGAGTGGCCATTGGGAAAAGTTGGTGTGGTAATCAAAAAAGGGGCGTGTCCTCAACATTTTCATAAAAAACTAAAATGTTGTGGATTTGAGCTGAGGAAAACCCGACAGATCAGAGCTGTAATGGCTGAGGTAGGTGGATCCACCGAACTGTGAGGAAGATGGCTTGGGACGTACCAGGGAGCAGAGTTTAAGGTGCCGCTGGTTTTCACCAGAGCCTGCTGAGCTAAGCGGGATGGACTTGCTGTGGCAGGCGGCACTCATCCCCACAGGTAGCCGAGGTATAGCGAGGCACAGGAGGAATGAGGCACAGATGTAGTCAGGACTGGCAGGAGGTCAGAGCAGGGGGCATAGGAGCAAGATCAGTAAGCGTAGCATGGGATCAGATACATGGCAAGGCAAAACACAATATAAATGCTTTCTCTTGGCAACTAGGGCACAAAGATCCGGCAAGAAACAGGAGGAAGTGCTGTAACTGTTACGCCTAGCGCTCCGGGTCCCCGCTCCTCCCCGGAGCGCTCACGGCGTCCTTTTCCCTGCAGCGCCCCGGTCAGTCCCGCTGACCGGGAGCGCTGCACTGTCTTGGCCGTCGGGGATGCGATTCGCACAGCGGGACGCGCCCGCTCGTGAATCGCATCCCAGGTAACTTACCCGTCCCGGTCCCCTGCTGTCATGTGCTGGCGCGCGCGGCTCCGCTCTCTAGGGCGCGCGCGCGCCAGCTCTCTGAGACTTAAAGGGCCAGTGCACCAATGATTGGTGCCTGGCCCAATTAGCTTAATTGGCTCCCACCTGCTCCCAGACTATATCTGATCACTGCCCCTGCACTCCCCTGCCGGATCTTGTTGCCTTGTGCCAGTGAAAGCGTTTAGTGTGTCCAAAGCCTGTGTACCTGAACTTCTGCTATCCATCCTGACTACGAACCTTGCCGCCTGCCCCCGACCTTCTGCTACGTCTGACCTTGCCTCTGCCTTGTCCTTCTGTCCCACGCCTTCTCAGCAGTCAGTGAGGTTGAGCCGTTGCTAGTGGATACGACCTGGTTGCTACTGCCGCAGCAAGACCATCCCGCTTTGCGGCGGGCTCTGGTGAAAACCAGTAGCCTCTTAGAACCGGTCCACTAGCACGGTCCACGCCAATCCCTCGCTGACACAGCGGATCCACAACCCGTAAGCCGAATCGTGACAGTAGATCCGGCCATGGATCCCGCTGAGGTGCCGCTGCCAAGTCTCGCTGATCTTCCCACGGTGGTCGCTCAGCAATCGCAGCAGATTGCCCAACAAGGACAGCAGCTGTCGCAGTTGACCGCCACGTTACAGCAACTTCTGCCTCTGCTACAGCAGCAACCATCTCCTCCGCCAGCTCCTGCACCTCCTCCGCAGCGAGTGGCCGCTCCTAGCCTCCGCTTGTCCCTGCCGGACAAATTTGTTGGGGACTCTAAACTCTGCCGTGGATTTTTGTCTCAGTGTTCCCTGCATATGGAGATGTTGTCGGACTTGTTTCCTACAGAACGGTCTAAGGTAGCGTTTGTAGTAAGCCTTCTTTCAGGAAAGGCCTTGTCTTGGGCCACACCGCTCTGGGACCGCAATGATCCTGCCACAGCCACAGTCCAGGCCTTCTGCGCTGAACTCCGGAGTGTCTTCGAGGAGCCAGCCCGAGCTTCTTCTGCCGAGACTGCCCTGCTGAACCTGGTCCAGGGTAATTCTTCAGTGGGCGAGTACGCCATCCAATTTCGTACTCTTGCTTCCGAGTTATCATGGAATAACGAGGCTCTCTGCGCGACCTTTAAAAAAGGCCTACCCAGTCGCATCAAGGATGTGCTGGCCGCACGAGAGATTCCTGCCAACCTCCAAGAACTCATCCATTTGGCTACCCGCATTGACATGCGTTTTTCTGAGCGACACCAAGAGCTCCGCCAGGAAAAAGACTTAGATCTCTGGGCACCTCTCCCACAGCATCCTTTGCAGTCTACGCCTGGGCCTCCCGCCGAGGAGGCCATGCAAGTGGATCGGTCTCGTCTGACCCAGGAAGAAAGGAATCGCCGTAGAGAAGAAAATCTCTGTCTGTACTGTGCCAGTACCGAGCATTTCTTGGTGGATTGCCCTATCCGTCCTCCACGCCTGGGAAACGCACGCACGCACCCAGCTCACGTGGGTGTGGCGTCTCTTGGCTCTAAGTCTGCTTCTCCACGTCTCACGGTGCCCGTGCGGATCTCTTCTTCAGCCAACTCCTCCCTCTCAGCCGTGGCCTGCTTGGACTCTGGTGCCTCTGGAAATTTTATATTGGAGTCCTTTGTGAATAAATTCAGCATCCCGGTGACCCGTCTCGTCAAGCCGCTCTACATTTCCGCGGTCAACGGAGCCAGATTGGATTGCACCGTGCATTACCACACAGAACCCCTCCTGATGTCTATCGGACCCCACCACGAAAGGATTGAGTTCTTCATTCTCCCCAACTGTACCTCTGAGGTCCTCCTCGGTCTGCCATGGCTCCGGCTTCATTCCCCCACCCTTGATTGGACCACCGGGGAGATCAAGAACTGGGACTCTGCCTGCCACAGGAAGTGCCTCTCCCCCCCTCCCAGTCCCATCAGGCAAGCCTCTGTGTCCCCTCATGGCTCCCGTCCTTGTGTCTCCCTGCCCCGTGCCAAACTTCACCCTCTGCCCTCCCTCCCCATTCCAACTCCTGCTGTACTGCCTCCCGTTGAGGAAGCCCCCCATTCTTTCCCGGTGTCCTCATCCCAGGGGAGGCAGTTACCGGACAAAAAAAAGGGGAGACCTAAGGGGGGGGGTACTGTTACGCCTAGCGCTCCGGGTCCCCGCTCCTCCCCGGAGCACTCACGGCGTCCTTTTCCCTGCAGCGCCCCGGTCAGTCCCGCTGACCGGGAGCGCTGCACTGTCTTGGCAGTCGGGGATGCGATTCGCACAGCGGGACGCGCCCGCTCGCGAATCGCATCCCAGGTCACTTACCCGTCCCGGTCCCCTGCTGTCATGTGCTGGCGCGCGCGGCTCCGCTCTCTAGGGCGCGCGCGCGCCAGCTCTCTGAGACTTAAAGGGCCAGTGCACCAATGATTGGTGCCTGGCCCAATTAGCTTAATTGGCTCCCACCTGCTCCCAGACTATATCTGATCACTGCCCCTGCACTCCCCTGCCGGATCTTGTTGCCTTGTGCCAGTGAAAGCGTTTAGTGTGTCCAAAGCCTGTGTACCTGAACTTCTGCTATCCATCCTGACTACGAACCTTGCCGCCTGCCCCCGACCTTCTGCTATGTCTGACCTTGCCTCTGCCTTGTCCTTCTGTCCCACGCCTTCTCAGCAGTCAGTGAGGTTGAGCCGTTGCTAGTGGATACGACCTGGTTGCTACTGCCGCAGCAAGACCATCCCGCTTTGCGGCGGGCTCTGGTGAAAACCAGTAGCCTCTTAGAACCGGTCCACTAGCACGGTCCACGCCAATCCCTCGCTGACACAGCGGATCCACAACCCGTAAGCCGAATCGTGACAGTAACTAAATAGGGTAGGTTTGGAACATGAATGAATCAGAACGACAGCTCACCTCCTCCTCCCTGCACCTGTGCGCGGGCCTGATCAGCAGCGTCCCTGACCAGATGTATGCACAAAGTAAGAAAACGGTCCAGCACAGGTTTGCAGGTAAAAAACAGCTTCTTCTTTTATTGGGTCAGTTCCGACAAGACAAATAAGCCGACGCGTTTCGGACCTACACTCGGTCCTTAGTCATGGCATACATATTCAGTAAAAAGGAGATACATATATATAAAACATTATGGCCACATGACCATTCATCAATTAGATGTAGGACAAACTGGAAAACATGGCATGGATCTCAGAAAGCATCTGTATAATGCAAAAAACATGGACAAGAAGCGGCAAACAAGGAAGTCATAATTTCAAAAGATAGATACAATAAAACCAAAATCCTATAATGGAGACCAAAAGTAATAATATTAATAGTAATAAGCATCACTACTAGAGTTCATACCCTCCTTTTTACACATGCTGTCCTGATCTGCACGGGCTTATGGCTCGTATATAGAAAAGATTATGGAACATTATTCTGGTTTTCAAAGCCAAATATTTCAGCCCGTACGGAGACATGAAAATACTCCACTAATTTATAGCAGGTTGGAAAAAATTTATTTATTAAATAAACAAACAGAGGAGGAAAAAGGAGGAAAAACCTATCTGCAAGAGAGCCATATGTGGCATATTTTTTGCCACCTATTGCCACCTCAGCATGATAGGATCAAATCCTGCCTCAGATTCATGCCCTGCGGTTGACGGGTATCCAACTGGAAAATCCAGAAAGACTCCCTATTTAGCAGGGTCCTCCGGTGATCACCTCCTCTGGTGTGCCTAAATACTTTTTCTATGCCCATAATTTTCAGAGAATCTGTGTTCCCTCCGTGGAAGTCCCTGAAGTGCCTGGACAAAGAAGACACATTGAAACCAGTCCCTTTCGCATCTGAAATGTGTCTCCTAATCCGGCACTTCAGGGCGTTCACGGTACAGCCTATGTACTGTATATTACATGCAGCGCATGTGGCCATATAGACTACATGGGTAGTATTACAATTGATATAAGTTTTAATTTTATAATTTCTATTAGTGCTACATGAAACAAAAGTATTGGTTACCTCCATATGGCCACATGTGATGCATTTTTTATGTCCACATTTCCAACTTCCTGGAAAATTCAACCAAGTAGGTTTGATTTTATTTTTGTTTTTTTCGGGGTCCACAAACAGGCTGGGGGACAATTGTGAGCCTAAAGATGGCCCTCGCTTCGCCACAGCCTGTAGGGAACATACCTCAAAATTATGAAGGACCGGGTCCTGTTCCAGTATGGGCAGGTATCTTTTCATAATGTTCTTTATTTTATAGAATTGTTTACTGTAGGCTGTAAAAAATCTAGGCAAGTATTGTTTGTTTCTCTGGGGGTCATCTGAAAACTGTCTCCTATTATTTGTTTTAATTAAATTCCCTCTATCTCGATTTTTCGCTTTTCTGTGGGCCTCCTGTAAAGTTCCCTCATCATACCCTCTCTCTTTTAGCCTCTGATGTAAAATGTTAGATTCCTCATCAAAAGTGGACTGGTCAGTACAATTCCGCCTCAGGCGTACCCATTCGCCATACGGAATATTACGTACCACATGGCGAGGGTGACAAGAACTTGCCTGTAGGATGGTATTCCCAGCCACCTCTTTACGATATGGGGAGACTATCACCTTTTCACCTTTTCCCTCTAGGACCACATCCAAGAAGGGAATTTTAACATAGGAAATAGCTGTAGTGAACTTCAAATTTAGTTCATTCTGATTAATATACTGGATGAAATCTTCAAACCTGTTAGGACCCCCCTTCCATATCAGAATCAGATCGTCGATATATCGACCTATCCATTTGATGTCTGAATGGAAGGGATTGCTGGGGGCAAAAATATACATTTCCTCCCAATATGTCATATATATATTAGCATATGACGGGGAGTATTTCGCACCCATTGGAGCTCCACGGACCTGAAGGAAAAACTGTTCGTTGAACATAAAAAAATTATTGCTCAAGAGAAATTCTGTAGCCATTATAATAAATCGCTTCAGGTCCGTGGAGTAATTGCTTTATACTTCTAGGTGTCTGGTAAGTGCTTTTAAACCTTCTTGGTTTGGAATGGAGGGATACAGCGAGACCACATCACATGTGGCCCAACCGTATCCCTCCTGCCACCCCATATGTTGCATGATCTCCAATACATGTTTAGTATCCCTTAAATAGGTAGGGGTTGCCCCCACCAAGGGTTGCAGGTGGCTGTCCACCCAGTCTCCCAGTCTCTCCCCCAAGGCTCCGATCCCTGCCACGATCGGACGCATAGGGGGAGGAAACTCCCCCTTATGTACCTTGGGGAGAGAGTGGAAGACTGGGGTTACAGACTCACCCACACAGAGAAAATCCCTGATTTTTTGGTTGAGCACACCCATATTGACCCCTATATCCAGCAACCTGCTCAGTTCACGTTGACATATACCTGTAGGGTCTCCATCAAGCTTGACATAGGTAGTCTCGTCTTTCAGAATAGTTTCATTTAATTTCCTATATAACCCAGCATTGAGCAGCACCACGGATACCCCCTTATCCGCATTTCTAATTATCAAATCAGGGTTATCCCGTAGCGCTGTCAAGGCTTTACGTTCAGCTTCAGATATGTTAGAATGTGGGTCGTTTTTTTTCAAATTATGGCTCAATTGCACTAAATCCCTTTCTACCAATTCCTGGTATCTATCTAGCGCACCCGGTCTGGAAGCAACCGGATAGAAACCAGGATTGGATACCGTAAAACCAAGACCCCCTTCACAAACAGGCTGAGACTCAATTTCAAGTGCATGCAAAGAAATTGTATTACATTGATCAGAGAAATCTAAACATATTTCATGCTGTTGGGGCAAATTCCTAGGTGAGTTACGATTGGGAACTTGTATTGGTGGCACCGACAGTTCGTAACTTTTCTCACATAGAGCAAAATGTCTTTTAAGCGTGACCTTGCGAGCCCACCGGTTAATGTCCAGTATTGTATGGAAAAGTCTGAAATCACATGATGGGGCATAGTTCAGACCTCGACTTAAAACCGCAATTTGTGTATCGGTAACAATATAACTAGACAAGTTAATGACAGACAGGCTTACTTGCGAGGTGTTAGGGATCGCAGCGGATATCTTGTGCTTTCGTTCCGCTCTCCTGATGCGTCCTTTGGGGCTCCCGGGTTTTTTATCCCCGCTATCAGGCTACCCGCAGTTTCCTCTGTATCCGATGAGGCATCTCGGGATGTTTCCACCTCAGAAAAGCTTACTTGCCTTTGCCGCTTTGCATTCCTGCGCTTTCGATTGCGATTTTTATTTTTATTTTTATCGCTGCGGCTTTCGGCACTGGAGCGCAAGATCGAGCGTGGGGTGGAAGGAGTTACCGGGTTTCTAGGATTGGTCCAGGAAAGAACAGAATCCTCTTTGTAATCTGTCAAGTCCCTTTTAAATTTTTCTTTTTTAGTATCCATAATATTATTTTCCAGGGTCTTGATCTTTTCATTAATTTTTTCATTCATTTTTTCATAGTCCTCAGAGTCCCGGTATGGCTCCAAACTTGTCTGGAGTTGTTGTATCTCGGCTTGAAGACTACTTAATTCCATTTCTTCCTCCTCCACTATATATCCAATTATTTTTTTGGAACAGTCCAGCAAGGCCAAATCCCATTTATTCTGGAAAGCGGAGGAGAAGACTCTGGTAGGTCTTTTTTTCAAGCGGAGTCCACGAGGCACCATATTTTTGTCCAGATAGGTGGAGAGTGCCTTATAGTCCCACCATAACTTCATTTCTTTGATTTTAACATTTTCCAGGCTCCTCATCATATCGATAAAGTCCTGGGAGGCAGGGGTGGCAGTACTTGCATGCTCGGTGCCAAAGACCTCACTCGCTTTTGCGGCACGATCCAAGTCCTCTTTGGGTAAGGTATTGCTAACACCCACTTCAGCCTCCACATGTCTTGTCTCCATTTTGGAAAAGGAGATCCCACTTGAGCTTTGTGCTGCTGCTCGTTGGTAGAGGGAGCACGTCCAACGCTGTGCAAATGCTGAATGAATCAGAACGACAGCTCACCTCCTCCTCCCTGCACCTGTGCGCGGGCCTGATCAGCAGCGTCCCTGACCAGATGTATGCACAAAGTAAGAAAACGGTCCAGCACAGGTTTGCAGGTAAAAAACAGCTTCTTCTTTTATTGGGTCAGTTCCGACAAGACAAATAAGCCGACGCGTTTCGGACCTACACTCGGTCCTTAGTCATGGCATACATATTCAGTAAAAAGGAGATACATATATAAAACGTTATGGTCACATGACCATTCATCAGGACAGCATGTGTAAAAAGGAGGGTATGAACTCTAGTAGTGATGCTTATTACTATTAATATTATAACTTTTGGTCTCCATTATAGGATTTTGGTTTTATTGTATCTATCTTTTGAAATTATGACTTCTTTGTTTGCCGCTTCTTGTCCATGTTTTTTGCATTATACAGATGCTTTCTGAGATCCATGCCATGTTTTCCAGTTTGTCCTACATCTAATTGATGAATGGTCATGTGACCATAACGTTTTATATATATGTATCTCCTTTTTACTGAATATGTATGCCATGACTAAGGACCGAGTGTAGGCCCGAAACGCGTCGGCTTATTTGTCTTGTCGGAACTGACCCAATAAAAGAAGAAGCTGTTTTTTACCTGCAAACCTGTGCTGGACCGTTTTCTAGGTTTGGAACATGCACTAATTATCGGTTCACTGGCCCTTTAAATGTAGAAAAGCCAGAACGTCCTAGGAGACGGGGACGCGCGCTGGCAGAGAAGGGATGGAGGAGAGGAACAGAGCGGGGTTCGCAAGCGAGCGAGCCCAGCAATGTGACCAGAAGGAGATGGGACAGAAAATAAGCAGCAGTCTGGGGTTCGTATGCGGGCGCGTCCCTAACAGCCCTAACAGTATCCCCCCTTGGGTCACCCCCTATTTTTGGGTCTTAAAAGTTCTTAAGTAAGTCACGGTCCAAAATATTCTCCTCTGGCTTCCAAGATCTCTCCTCCAGACAGAAACCTCTCCAGTCCACCAACAAATAACGTTTACCCTCTTACCGTTTTCATGGCAAAAATTTCTTTGACCTTGTAGATGTCAGAAGAACCAGAAACAGGAATGGAAACATTGGAGTAGTGAGACAGGGAAGAATGCAAAGGGAAGAAGGCAGACAAAGTTTATAGGAGACCGGATGAATCTTTCGTAAAACCTCAAATGGTCCCAGGAAGTGAGGACCCAACTTGTAACTGGGAGCCTTGAAATGGATGTATTTGGAGGATAACCAGACCTTATCAACGGGAGAGAAAGATGGAGATCTTCTTTTCTTATCTACCTGAGATTTCATACGGGAGGAGGCTTGAAGCAGATATTGCCGAGTCTGTTGCCAAATGGACGTAAAATCCCAAACTAGTTCATCAACGGCTGGTACGCCAGAGGGGACTGGAAGAGGAGGTTGAGGGTGAAGATTGTAGACAACATAAAATGGAGAAGACTTTGTGGCCTCAGAGTCTCTATGATTGTAAGAGAATTCAAACCAGGGTAAAAGATTGACCCAGTTGTCCTGTTGGGTCGAAACAAAGTGACAAAGAAATTCTCCCAAAACTTGATTTACTCTCTCAACTTGCCCATAGGATTGCAGGTGATAGGAAGATGAGAAATCCAATAAAATTTTCAGACGAGAGCATAATGCTCGCCAGAACTTCTAAATAAATTGCACCCCGTGGTCCGAGAAGATGTGGGAAGGGAGATATGCTGAAGGAAGTGCTTGGCCAGTTGTGGAGCAGAAGGTAACCCAAACAATGGAATAAAATGAGCCATCTAGGAAAACCGATCTACCACCACCCAGATGACCATATTGTTATAGGAAGCGGGAAGATCGGTGATAAAATCCATAGCAATTTGCGACCAAGGAGTGTCTGGAATAGGAAGTGGCTGTAGAAGGACAGTAAGTCTCTGCCAAGGTGTCTTGTCTTGAGCACAGGTAGCACAGGAACTGACAAAGTCTGTGACATCTCATTTGAGGTGGGGCCACCAATAATGCTGAGAGTTTAATTGAAAAGACTTCCGCACACCGGAATGGCCAGCTACAAGGAAGATTGACCCCAGCTCAGCACCCTGCGTCTCAATAGAGGTCCGGATGGAGTTTGCTGGAGGACTGCAGGTGCCACAGGAACCAAACACTCAGGTGGAATAATATGAAGAGGAGTGGAATCCTGACGAACCCCATTTGAGGACCTGGAGAATGCATCGGATCTAATGTTCTTGTCAGCAGGATGAAAATGAATTAGAAAATTGAACCTGGTGAAGAAGAGCGACCATCTTGCCTGGCGAGGATTCAAACGTCGAGCAGACTGAAGATACAGTAGGTTGCTGGGATCCGTAAAGATGCTGACTGGATGTAAGGAACCCTCCAAAAGATGACAACATTCCTCTAATGCAAGTTTTAAAGCGAGGGGTTCCCGATTGACAATAGAGTAATTCCTCTCCACTAGTGAAAATGTCTTGGAGAAAAAACCACAGGTCATATTCTTGCCCTTGGGGATTTTCTGAGTTAATACTGCGCCAGCTCCTACGGAAGGTGCGTCAACCAAACAAGAACAGCTTATCAGGATCAGGTCTTGTGAGAACAGGCACTGAAGCGAAGGTCTCCTCAGCCTCAGGGGACCAGTTCTTGGGGTTGCAGTTCTTTTTGGTGAGGGCTACAATTGGGGCCACCAAGGAAGAAAAGTGGGCAGTGAATTTACGTTAGTAATTGGCAAACCCCAAGGAGCAAGGTCATGTCACATAGCAGGAGGTCAGAAGGCAGGTGGCACAGGAGCAAGGTCAGTAAACGTAGCAAGGGATCAGATACACGGCAAGGCAAGACACAATATAAACGCCTTATCTTGGCAACTAGGGCCCAAAGATCTGTCAGGAAACAGGAGGAAGTGCCAGAACTATATAGGGTAGGTTTGGAACATGCACCAATTATTGGTGCATTGGCCCTATTAATTAAGAACAGCTGGCGCGCGCGCGGACACTGGGAGACGGTGACGGCCATGCCAGCAGAGATGAGCAGGAGAAGAGGAACAGAGCGGGGTTCACAAGTGAGCGAGCCTTGCAACGTGACCAGAAGGAGATGGGGCAGAAGGTAAGCGGTAGTCCTGTGTTCGCATGCAGGCGTGTCCCACAATGCATACCGCGGCACTGCCGGCAGCGGGGGGGGGGGTGGGGGGGGGCAGAGCCCTAACAACAGTATGTGTAAAAAAAGCAAAATGTAGGGAAAATTGCAAAATGTAGTAAATACTGTGGAAAAAATTTGACTTAATTAAAACCCACAAAGAAAGCTACACTCCACTCTTAGTAAATCAGGGCCAGTGTGTACAGTTTGGGGCACCAGTTTACAAGAAAGTAAAGCTCAAAAATGAGCAACCATAGTAATAAATGCAATGATTGGGGTACACAAAAAGATTGTCAAAACTAAGGTTGTTCGAGGGGTGTCCTAATAACTATGTATAAATATATCAGGGGGCAGTACAGAGATCTCTCCCATAACCTATTTATACCCAGGACTGTATCTATAACATGGTCTACGACTAGAGGAAAGACGGTTTCTAGGAGGTGGTCATGGTGAACATGGATATATTTCTGGAGAATAATAAGATTACAGGTTATAATCTAAGTTTATTTCGGCTAGGTCTAGGTTGTGATAAGATACAACTGTATTATGACCATCCAAAACTAGTCTTTATAAAATCACATAGCTACATAGTTTGTAAGGCTGAAATAAAAGACATATGTCCAGTCAGTTTAGTCTATAACTCTGTAGTGTTCGGCCTAATGCCTTTATAATGTTAATTCAGAGGAAGTAAAAAAAATCTGCCAATAAGAATAAATCCCTGTATCAACGATCCTTCTCTAGAATCTAGTGATTGCAGTAGAACACTATAGTTTCAGATCTAGAAAAACCACAAGAGGCGTTAAAGCTGGAATGTTGATGCTAAAATGCATATTAGGGCAGGGGCAGACTGACAACACTCAGGGCCCCCGGACCAAAAAAAAGCAAGGGCCCCCTGCGATGCTCTGTTGCTTGTCACACTTCTGCCTCTATTCTACCCAAATCCCTCCACCACCCCTACACACAAAATAAACAAAATTTTATATATAAGAAACACTTTAAGGTAGGTAAAATAAATGTCCATGACCAATATTACCAGTATACAAGGAGTAAATCTGTACCACCACACAATAACTGGATAATGCCGCCATACTGTACTAAATAAAACCACTATACACAGACCAGTATACTATACAGGATCTGTATACAATAGAAGTGATTATATACAGGACCATATGGCGGTAAATACCAGCTGTAGAGAGATCTGTATACAATATGTCATTATATACAGGACCATATGGCGGTAGATATCAGCTGTACACAGGATCTGTACACCATATAAGTGATTACAGTAATAGCAAGGGACTCACAACTATGTATTTACTGATCAGCGGCATCCGATTTCCTTTTCTTCTCCATCCGGATCAGACCGCCATGTCGATCTCTTACCATCTGCAGGTGTAGGCAGCACAGTACAAGTCCTTCCCAGTAGGTGTAGACAGCAGAGTTAGAGTCCCCCCTCAGTAGGTGTAGGCAGCAGAGTTAGAGTCCCTCCCCCCAGGAGGAGTAGACAGCACAGTTAGAGTACCCCCAGTAGGTGTAGGCAGCAGAGTTAGAGTTCTCCTCCCCAGTAGGTGCAGGAAGCAAAGTTAGACCCCCCCCCCCCCCGGTGGGTGCAGGCAGCAGTGTTAAAGTTCACCCCTCAGTAGGTGCAGGCAGCAGAGTTAAAGTCTCCCCTCCTCCAGTAAGTGCAGACAGCAGAGTTAGAGTCACCCCCAGTAGGTACAGGCAGCGGAGTCCCCCCCCCAGTAGATATAGGCAGCAGAGTTAGAGTCCCCCCCTAGTAGGTGCAGGCAGCTGAGCTAGAGTCCCCCCCCCCCCCAGTAGGTGCAGGCAGCAGAGTTTTCCCCCTCCCCCAGTAGGTGTAGGCAGCAAACATTTTTCCTCCTACCCCAGTAGGTGCAGGCAGCAGAGATTTTCCCTACCCCCAGTAGGTGCAGGCAGCAGAGTTAGAGTCCCCCCTAGTAGGTTTAGGCAGCAGAGTTAGAGCCCCCCTCTTCCCCAGTAGGTGCAGGCAGCAGAGTTAGAGTCCCTTCCCAGTAGGTGTAGACAGTAGAGTTATAGTTTCCCACCAGTAGTTGCAGGAGGCAGTGATAGAGCCCCCCCCCCCCCCCAGTAGGTGTAGGCAGAAGAGATTTTCCCTCTCCCCCTCAGTAGGTGCAGGCAGCAGAGTTAGAGTCCCTCCCTAGTAGGTTTAGGCAGCAGAGTTAGAGTCCCCCTCTTCCCCAGTAGGTGCAGGCAGCAGAGTTAGAGTCCCCTCCCAGTAGGTGTAGACAGCAGAGTTAGAGTTTCCCACCAGTAGTTGCAGGCAGAAGAGTTAGAGTCCCCCCAGTAGGTGTAGGCAGCAGAGTTAGAGTCCCCCCAGTAGGTGTAGGAAGCAGAGTTAGAGCCCCCCTACCATAGGCGCAAGCAGCAGAGTTCCCCCCCCCACCCCCTCAGTAGGTGGAGGAAGCAGAGTTAGAGCCCCCCCCCACAGTAGGTGTAGACAGCAGAGTTAGAGTCCTCCCCCCCCCAGTAGGTGCAGGCAGCAGAGTTTTTCCCGCTCCTCCTCTACCAGTAGGGGAAGGCAGCAGAATGTTATCCCCTCCCCCCCAGTAGGTGCAGGCAGCAGAGTTAGAGTTCCTCACCCAGTAGGTGCAGGCAGCAGAGTTAAAGTTACCCCCCCCCAGTAGGTGTAGGAAGCAGAGCTAGAACCCCCCCCCCCTGTAGGTGCATAGGTGCAGGCAGCAGAGTTCTTCCCCAGTAGGTGCAGGCAATAGAGTTAGTGTCCCCCCCAGTAGGTGTAGGCAGCAGAGTTTTTTCCCCGCCCCCTTCCCAGGTTGACAAGAAAAAAATGATGCTCACCTGATGTCCCACGCAGCGATGTTCTCCTCCGGAGCACAGCATGGACGCCTCTTCCATCCTCCATAGTACATGCACCGATGAGTGACGTCATCAGCGCCTTCACTGCGCTGCACTGCGCTGTGATCTGTGTAGATCACAGATACGACTCACACAGAGGGGACGCCTTCTCCTGTATGTGCATGTATCGCACATACAGGAGAAGGCAGCACTGTCCACTGGAAATCCAGGACAAGTCTCCTGGATCCTCAGGAGTGGCAGCAGAGCCTGTACCCGGCCGGGCCCTCAGACAACGTCCGATCGGAACGGCCGGTCAGTCCACCCCTGTATGAGGGTACATCAATTCATAGAAATTTACAGCAAAAATGTTATAAGAAAGCAGTATGGGAACCTCATAGTGGCATCACTATGTCTAGCTCAAATGAAATATCTGAAGAAAATTACAAATGTCTATGTGTCTGGAAAGAGATTAAAAAAAAAAATTACCTAAAATGTGGACATAAATCATTTCACTGTGAAAAAGATTGTACAAATGGAGAGTACTGTAAACAGCTATTCTAAGCCAAGTCATTGCAGGCATTCCGTACAACTGACTAACCAGCAGGCGCTAGGAATGCTCGGAAATGCACTTCTTTGCAGTATCCACAGAAAGATGAGATAAGTCTATTCTCTCTGCGGATGTCGGAATCTGAATCCAGGCCAGGTGTTTCAGATGTAGGAAAAGTGCAGCAGAATCTTATTGAAATTAATTGGAATCTGCTGTTGTGTAATGTCCATGCAGAATATTCATGTAGAGTTCCACACTGACATTCTGCCATGTGAACATGGCCGCAAAGTCATTATTGGACATGTTGCTCTATTAATGTTTATACGCTGCATCTACCATTAGAAAGGGGCTGCCCGAATGACACCTCTATGGGGGAATGACAGATAAAAGAACATAATGGCAAGGCTGGGAACACTTAGGCATATGCCCTAGACAGACAAAGTTACTTGTCCACGGTATCAGAAAACATGTTTGATGTGAACAAAAGACAAAATTTCACTAAAAACTAGTGCCAGCTTTAAATGAATATTAACTATACATAAACTTTGCAACATGTCTCTATATGAAATAAGAAGGAAAAGTTGAAATAAAGTGGAAGATTTACTATGGGCAAGGTTTTGCTAAGCCACATGTACTTTGTCCATTTTCAGGTTGCTAGATTTACTATAGAGACCCATACTATGAGCTTTGCGTTTTAATAATTTTATAATCCTATACTAATTAAATATATCCTGTTTTAGCAATAGGAACAAACCAATTCAACTGTAAGAAGCAGAAATTGAAAAATCCTGAAGGACAATTTAAAAAACTGGTCAGCATAAAACAGGCTGGTGGCGGCAAAGGAAAACGGAGTAGATTTTTAGACAAAAATTTTTAAGCTTTTCTTACGGTTTGAAGTTTTTAGAGGAATGCATTTTGGGCATATACCCATCATAAAACATTTGTTGTTATTATGGAACCTTATGGTGTCAGGTTATTTTTATTGTTTTGAATATTAATTAGTAAGAAATGAAACGGAGCACTCACCTCCTCCAAGCTGTAGCCGGACTTGCGGGAATACAGTCGCAGTGACGCGGTCAGCTTCAGGATGGCACAGACAGGTGGTACTTTTTCCAAAACAGGGAGGTTAGAGGATGCCGGGGCGACAGTGTTTCGCGCCGAGTTGGCGCTTTCTCATGCCCTTTTCTTTTTATTGTTTTACTACTAAAATCTCTTCTATTGTAGAAGAAGGGTGCCAGTTTAAAGAATGAATGAAGAATTTTTTGAGAATATAGGTTCATATTTGTTGCAATTTTTTTCTCTTCTTTGTATTTCTACTAAGCTGCAGATTGATTTCTAAATCTTTTGCATTCTTAGAAATAACAGCTCAGAGCTGTGTTAGGCAAAGTGACAAAAACTGTTCAATGTGAGTAAACCCATGTATTGGCAAGCAGGAGAAACAGGTGTGCTTGGAAATTATGTTATGAGCTTTAGAGAAAACTTATGTTTCTGCTTCACGTGTCCCTGATTAATAGTATATTCTTATATGTTATAATAAATGTTATAGATGTATATACAGCTCTCTTTCCTGCATGTATGGATAGGTACAAGAATTCTAAAAGCCTAAAAATTATTATGCTGAGCTGAGTATTCGTAGACTGCATTAAATGTATTCAAGGCTGGAGGCGGGGAGAGCCAAAGAAAATGCTGGCAGGAGGGAACCTTACAGAAAGTCTTGGAAACGTAAGCAGAAAATTGCTTTATGTACGAAGGCGTACTAATCCTAATCTGTAATTAAGTGTAATGTAATTAAAAATTAACACTTACCATCCATTTATAGGGAGTGTTGTAAAGCAATCGATAGATCAAGTAAAAAAAAAAAACAGAAATGCTGTTTGTTGGCAAGACCTGCATACAAGGGAAATTACCATGTTGAGGTTGTGTGTTATTCGGAATATTGAAATTTCAATAAGAAAAATGATCACCATGTAGTAAATGTGATTAAATTGAACCAAGACAAATCCAGATTGATTGAGGATCCACGCTGAGTTAGGCTTATAATAAAAATAGTCAATAGTAATAATAACATGTTTTCTTCAATGACCATGGCATTACACAGATCAAATTCAGTCCACTCAACCTAATTGACATATCATGCAGTGGTAATTTTGCATCATGCATATCCAAATGTACAAGTCAAAGAAAAGGAAAAATCTTTTGATACTTTCTGATCACGATACTGTATCACATTTGTTAGATCATATAACATATTCTCTCTACTACAATTGCCAATCTCAATAGCCAAATTATAATATATAAAAAGCATATAATTTTTTTTAATAGAGCATGCATGAACAACACAATACTAAGCAAGAAACCGGAAATAGTATATATAAAAAACAAAAACAAAAAACAGATATGTATACTATACATAAGTATACTACAGAGAAACAAATAACAAATTATTGAATTACAGTTAACCAGTTATAACTTGTTATATACAGAAGAAACATGATGAATGATGACATTAGCAGGGAGCATTAATTCTGAATGATTTCCAGAATGAAGAAACTGTGATGTTGTGGATGGCTTGCTCCTTTGTCACCAGTCAGAGATTTCTTTAACTAAGAATCTTCACAGTGCTATCCACTAAAGCGTATAATTGTTTTTTATTTATCATTTAACATTCATTTTTGTTTACATTTTTCAATGGTATACCTAGTTACAAAACAATCACAGAAGAAGGCTAACTAGGTCACCCGAAGGAGTCCTAGACATTGAGTTGGCAGAAGTTTGAACAGTCAAAATACAAAATAAAGTGCAACCTAGTAAGGCTGAGTTCACATCACGTTTTCAGCCATACGGGACTCCGATCGGCTAATTTTTGCCCCGTATGCGTTTTTCCGCCGAACCTAAAACCGTGGTCGACCACGGTTTTTGGTCCAGTGGGAAAACCGCATACGGGGCAAAAATTAGCCGACCGGAGTCAGCGTTTCACTCCGGTCGGTTCATCGAAATGAATTACATAGGGGCGGCATACAGCAGGGATACGGGAGCACCCGGTTTTAGCTCCCCCCAGCCGTATGTGGTTCCGTATGGCTGAAAACGTGATGTGAACCCAGCCTAACAAGGCACAATGGAGGAGAAGGGGAGGACAACATTCAGTACTATTTAAAAAATCACTATTGGTGAGGAGGCAGTTGAGAAGGGGGAGATATCTAAGTCTGCCAGGGTATCAAACTCTGATCAAAGGTTTTTCAGGATATATGCGTGATTCCTCTTGGATCATATAGTAATTTGATCTCCATTTTATCTTGGAGAAGTCAAAGGGTTGTTGTTTCAGAGCTTGTGCAATTGAAGAATATTTTGTGGTAAACAACATTTTATTGAAGTTTTTATCTGCTCAAGTTCCACTTGGTTTTGTTTTACAAATACTGATGCAAAAGACAGATCTAAATATGCCTGTAATGTCCGTTTTTCTGTGTTTTGGAATTTTCTTCTTTGGGGCCTGTTCAGACATGCTGTTTCTGTCTGAATAGTTTCTGTGTTTACTTCTTTCTGGTAATGTGAGAGTTAATGCTTCCAGACCTTCTGTAATGGAGCAGAATGTGGATCCTCTAACCTGTGTGGCTGATGACTCGGACTGTATCGGGGAGCGGAGTCTAAGGTGCCGCTGGTCTTCACCAGAGCTCGCCGCAAGGCAGGATGGGCTTGCTGAGGCAGGCAACACCCAGGTCACTACCCCGACATGGCTCGACCACACAGGTAGCTGGGCTAGGTGAGGTACCGAAGGATAAGGCAGTAGCGTAGTCAAACATAGCAGAAGGTCAAAGCAGGCGGCAAAGGTGCAGAGTCTAAAAACGTAGCGGAAAGTCTGGATACACGGGTAAGGCTAACAGGCTATAAGGGTCGCTTATTCTCAGGCTAGAGGCACTGAAGATCTGGCAGGGAAGTGGGGGAGGTGCAGGAACTTTATAATGTGGTGACAGGTGTGACAGTAATTATGGGTGTATGTAATATGCTACCTTGTTAAATTTACGCAAAACACGACTTAGTAATTGGTCATGTTTTGTAAAGGGTCAGATCTTCTCCAAATCATTAAAGGGGTACTCTGGTGGCTAATTTTGTTAGTAATGTATGTTCCTTTTGTTATTGTGTAGTGTTTTTTTTTTCTGCAGGATGTTTGTGTTTTTATTACCTGTATATTGGGCCGGATGTGCTGTAGTTTTTCAATGTATCCATGACTGTCGTCCATGCTGGTAGCCATGTTCTCTTCATGCTGTGGACAACATGTAGCTGTTTTTTTTTTCTTTGCCCGCCTCAGAGTGGGCGTTCTTTCACATGCCCTCCTTATAAATATGTATGTTGTTTGTTTGCCGGGGCTGCCTTGATTGGTGTTCCATTTTGCTCAGCCGGTTAACCCCAAATTTATGCCCCCGTGCATATGTATAATAAATTATGCAAAATGTGCAAAATAAGTTTATCCCCCCCCCCCCAGTGTCCTTATGCCCCCCGTTTAGGACCCCCCCACCCCCCGCCGCCCTTATCTGTGAGAGCTCACCGCTGGGACCAGAGCGCACTGTCATCATCCTTATCCGGGGACATGTCGAGAACCAGCGAACGGCATATCCCCACTGCTGACCTGCTCCAAGAAGATGAGGAGCATCAGGCAGTGGGGGGTAAGGAAAATGATATGGACATGATGAGCTCTGGTCCTGGCGGTGAGCTCTCAGAGATAAGGATGGGCGGGGGTGCGCATAAGGACACTGGAGGGAAAACACTTATTTTGCACACTGGGGACAGCAATCTATATATATATAAAACTCAACGTGTGTGTGTATGTATGTATGTATGTGTGTATGTTCCACAAAAACTTTCAAACGGCTAAAGATATTAACATGAAACTTGGCACACATGTTACTTATATGTCAACAACAAACACAGAATAGGTGATTTAACCCTTACTCACCCCTATTTGCCAGGAGCGGGGCTTATGTTTAAAGTCCCATGCAAGTCAATGGGAAATATATGTTACTGCATAACTTCCAAACGTCTGGAGATATTTCGATAATACTTGGTCACATGTTACTTATATGTCCACTTAAAATATAGGATAGTTAATTTAACCCTTAACTACCCCCATTTGTGAGGGTCGGGGTTTTTGTTTAAAGTCCCATGCAAATCAATGGGAAATGTATTTTCCCATATAATTTCCGTACGGCTGGAGCTATTTCAATGCTTGGTACACATATTACGGGTCGGGATATGAGGACAGGATGGGAGGTCGGGATAGGAGGTCGAGATAGGAGGTCGGGATAGGAGGTCGGTAGGAGGAAGGGATAGGAGGTCGGGATAGGACGGGATATGAGGTCGGGATAGGAGGACGAGATAGGAGGTCGGGTAGGAGGTCGGGATAGGAGGACGGGATAGGAGGACAGGATAGGAAGTCGGGATAGGAGGAGAGGATAGGAGGTCGGGATAGGAGGACGGGATAGGAGGTCGGGATAGGAGGACGGGATAGGAGGTCGGGATAGGAGGACGGTATAGGAGGTCGGGATAGGAGGACGGGATAGGAGGTCTGGATAGGAGGTCGGGATAGGAGGATGGGATAGGAGGTCGGGATAGGAGGACGGGATAGGAGGTTGAGATAGGAGGTTGGGATAGGAGGTCGGGATAGGAGGTCGGGATAGGAGGTCAGGATAGGACGGTATATGAGGTCGGGATAGGAGGTTGGGATAGGAGGTCGGGTAGGAGGTCGGGATAGGAGGTCAGAATAGGAGGTCGGGTAGGAGGTCGAGTTAGGAGGTCGAGATATGAGGACGGGAAAGGAGGACGGGAAAGGAGGTTGGGATAGGAGGTCGGGATAGGAGGTCGGGATAGGAGGTCGGGATAGGAGGACGGGATAGGAGGTTGAGATAGGAAGTTGGGATAGGAGGTCGGGTAGGAGGTCGGGATAGGAGGTCAGGATAGGACGGTATATGAGGTCGGGATAGGAGGTCGGGATAGGAGGTCGGGTAGGAGGTCGAGTTAGGAGGTCCGGATAGGAGGTCGGGATAGGAGGACGGGATAGGAGGACAGTTTAGGAGGTCGGGATAGGAGGACAGGATAGGAGGTTGGGATAGGAGGTCGGTATAGGAGAACGGGATAGGAGGTTTAGATAGGAGGTCGGGATAGGAGGATGGGATAGGAGGTCGAGATAGGAGGTCAAGATATGAGGACGGGAAAGGAGGACGGGAAAGGAGGTCGGGATAGGAGGACGGGATAGGAGGTTGAGATAGGAGGTTGGGATAGGAGGTCAGGATAGGAGGTCGGGATAGGAGGTCGGGATAGGACGGTATATGAGGTCGGGATAGGAGGTCAGGATAGGAGGTCGGGATAGGAGGTCGGGATAGGAGGTCGGGATAGGACGGTATATGAGGTCGGGATAGGAGGTTGGGATAGGAGGTCGGGTAGGAGGTCGGGATAGGAGGTCGGGATAGGAGGTTGGGTAGGAGGTTGAGTTAGGAGGTCGGGATAGGAGGTCGGGATAGGAGGAAGGGATAGGAGGACAGAATAGGAGGTCGGGATAGGAGGACAGGATAGGAGGTTGGGATAGGAGGTCGGGATAGGAGGACGGGATAGGAGGACGGGATAGGAGGACGGGATAGGAGGTCTGGATAGGAGGACGGATAGGAGGTCTGGATAGGAGGACGGGATAGGAGGATGGGATAGGAGGTCGAGATAGGAGGTCAAGATATGAGGACGGGAAAGGAGGTCGGGATAGGAGGATGTGATAGGAGGACAGGATAGGAGGTCGGGATAGGAGGACAGGATAGGAGGTAGGGATAGGAGGACAGGATAGGAGGTCGGGATAGGAGGACAGGATAGGAGGTTGGGATAGGAGGTCGGGATAGGAGGACGGGATAGGAGGTCGGGATAGGAGGACGGGATAGGAGGTCGGGATAGGAGGACGGATAGGAGGTCTGGATAGGAGGACGGGATAGGAGGATGGGATAGGAGGTCGAGATAGGAGGTCGAGATATGAGGACGGGAAAGGAGGTCGGGATAGGAGGTCGGGATAGGAGGATGGGATAGGAGGTCGAGATAGGAGGTCGAGATATTTTCGCATGCACGACTTTTCGCATATGCGAAAATAAAACGAGAATATTACAAATATGCGAATATTCGCGAATATATAACGAATATTCGTCTATATATTCGCGAATATTCGCGAATTCGAATATGGCCTATGCCGCTCAACACTAATTATAAGACTTTATTTGCATATTAAAGCATTGTTGTTTACTTCAATTATTATCAGGTACAAGCTCTGCTATACCCTGTGCGCAGAATACAGATATAGGTCTTCTACCTGTTGTAAAATCTTTTTCATTTCTATGTATGATTACAATGTCCACTTTTTTAGTACTAAAACTATTAAAAAGACATTAAAGACCAGCCAGAAAGACAAATCATGCATGTTATTGGTCCGGTGACAACAACTGCCTGAATCATTCTTAAAGCAAAACTCTCAGCTTTCTCCCCCCGCACTAACCAGCGGTACTGACTGATAGTGCGGGGACGTTGATCCATTTGATCCTTACCATGCCCGGATCCGCCGCACCATTCGACCATAATCTTCTATTTTCGGTATATGCAAATAAGGGGCTAACTGGCACCGGCCGGGCTAACTGGCACTCTGTTAGTGCTGCTGGCCACAGCGCCGCCCAGCTCATCAATATTCCTCCCCTCTCTCTTCATTACAGAGCAGGGAGAAGAGGGAGAGGAGGAGGGAGGGGAGGAATATTGGGCGGCACTGCGGCCAGTGGCACTGATGTCAGAGTGCCAGTTAGCGCCTTAGTTGCATATACTAAAAATAGAAGGATCCGGGCAAGGTAAGGATCAAACTGATCAGCGTCCCCCGCACTACCAGCCAGTACCGTTGGTTTGTGCGGGGGGAGGAAGCTGACAGTTTTCCTTTAAAGACACCAAAGTCAAGTTAACCTAAACTGTATTTTGGTATAATATTTATAATAAATATTCATATATCTATACTGATATCTGTGCAATAAGGGGAGATCAAAGTCCTACTGTATGCTTCTTCGTTGTGTCCTTTTTAACATGTTAATAAGATAAGCCATGCGATTTTTATTAGTGGCAATGTAGAAGGTGGGACTTCTCATATATTAAGACTGGACATACTACATTACTTTTCAGTGGAGACGTTATTGCACATTGTGAAAAGCATTCATTCATTGCAATGGATATTTAATTTGCATGCACAGCCATATCTTCGCTAAATATGGGTACTGGTAGCTGTCAGATTACCACTTTGACATGTCTGATTTACATGTCATTTACATGCCATAAAAGTATTAAGTCTTTTATAGAGTACCTTTGTCTTGCTATCAAAAGTGATTAAATAATATTGAGCCTGACAAACTATTCAACGTGGACAAGTCAAGTATTTTAACTTTGAATAACAATTCAGAATTATTATGTTGTACTGGGAAATATGTAAGACAGTTTCTAGAGGGGGGGGGGAGATGAAAAATAAATAAGAATAAGAATACACTGACCTTGAACAAGACCTTCAAAAAGTAGAGAAAGCTTGATTTTCCTAAAATTGGTGTTTTGGAGAAAAAATTGTTGTATTAAAAAATGTATAAATACAGGTGATACACACGAACAGAAGACAAGTCTGAGAGAAAGCCTGGTACTTCGCTTTACAAATATTAATCATTCACATGAAACCAGAGACTTATGATACAAATCAGTCTAGATGGCTGTATGTTAAAATGTTAGTAAATCAATGTCAACACTTCAACAGACATATGGGCCTTAAAGGGGTACTCCGCCACTAGACATCTTATCCTCTATCCAAAGGAAAGGGGATAAGATGTCTGATTGATACTGGCTGGCGGTGTGGCTCTGCCAGAGGTACTATGCTACATACATGGCTCACTTGTCCTTCCCTGTCAGCATTTTGGTCACGTGTCCTCGATATTATCAGGCGTATCATGGCAGTGCATTTACATAACACCCCTGAATTGCTCCTACTTTCCATACTACCCCCATCTCTTCTGAACGGGTCCTCTCGTCTCATCTCATCCTTACTTCTAGTGGCTAGAACTGTTATACCGAGGCTTTGGAAATCGACTCCCCCCCCCCCCCCCTCCATTTCATCATGGTTGCTGTAAGCTCCCCGGTTGCATAGGATGGAAGAATTGTTAGCAGAGTCATCCCGACAATTGGTGAGATATAGCATGACTTGGCCCCCCTGGATGGCCTTTGTGTCATCCCCGGACTATGAGAGCCTATACCCTGCTAACTGACACATGGTTTGGTTGACTGGTCTCTTTCCCCACTTTCTTCCCTTCCCCAACATTGGACTTACTGACGCTCCCTTTACTCACATATATAAGTATTGTATTGCATCCGGGCGCAGTGGGGGTTCCGTGGTGGTTCGAGTCTTCTGCTTTTTCTCTTAGGTCCTTCTCTTTTTCTTCTTTTTCTCCTTTTTCCACATTATTTCTTCCTGTTTCTCCCTGTGTCTTTTGGTAACAGTCGGACCATTCAGACTCGTTGCCACCTCTCCCTCCCTGTGGCTGACCCTGATGTTTGTCATTTATCCCTGCCCATATGACTTTCATCCTTTTTTTTTTTTTTTTTTAAGATCTGGAGTTCATTATTGTTTATCTGTGTTTGGATTATTTAAGCGTACCGAAATCCACCTATAACAATTTAAACTACCTCCAATAAGCCTGATGTGTGCCTAGCCAGCCATATGGGGTAAACTGTGGTAAGAAGGGTGCTACCCAAACGGAGTAAGATAGAATTAATGCTGAAATAAGGGAGAAGTGGGTGGGGAACGCAGACACGGTCAGAGACCTAACCCTCCGGGGTCCCACCTCATATAGTCCCAGACTCCTCCCACAAATTTGGTTAACTACTTCAGCTAACTGTTACGCCGAGCGCTCCGGGTCCCCGTTCCTCCCCGGAGCGCTCGCCTCATCCTCGTTGCTGCAGCGCCCCGGTCAGATCCACTGACCGGGTGCGCTGCGGTCCCGCCTCCAGCCGGGATGCGATTCGCGATGCGGGTGGCGCCCGCTCGCGATGCGCACCCCGGTCCCCGTACCTGACTCGCTCTCCGTCGGTCCTGTCCCGGCGCGCGCGGCCCCGCTCCCTAGGGCGCGCGCGCGCCGGGTCTCTGCAATTTAAAGGGCCAGTGCACCAATGTTGGTGCCTGGCCCAATCTTCCCAATTACCAATTAGTGTGATCACCTGTGTACTTCCCTATATTACCTCACTTCCCCTGCACTCCCTGGCCGGATCTTGTTGCCTTAGTGCCTAGTGAAAGCGTTCCCTTGTCTGTTCCTAGCCCGTGTTCCTGACCTCCTGCCGTTGCCCCTGACTACGATCCTTGCTGCCTGCCTCGACCTTCTGCTACGTCCGACCTTGCTTCTGCCTACTCCCTTGTACCTCGCCTATCTTCAGCAGTCAGAGAGGTGAGCCGTTGCTAGTGGATACGACCTGGTCACTACCGCCGCAGCAAGACCATCCCGCTTTGCGGCGGGCTCTGGTGAAAACCTGTAGTGGCTTAGAACCGGTCCACTAGCGCGGTCCTCGCCAATCCCTCTCTGGCACAGAGGATCCACCTCCTGCCAGCCGGCATCGTGACAGTAGATCCGGCCATGGATCCCGCTGAAGATCCTACACTGGTCGCCCAGCTAGCCCTAAAGATCGCCCAACGAGATCAACAGCTGGCATACTTGACCTCCGAGGCACTGCGTATTCAGTCACAGATACAGCAGCTGCAGCCGCAGATACAGCAACAGCTACAGCTGCAACTACCATCTCCTCCGCCGGCTCCTGCAACTCCTCCGCAGCAACCGGCCATTCCTAACCCCTGCTTGTCCCTGCCGGACAAATTTGGCGTAAAGATCGCCCAACGAGTTCAACAGCTGGCATACTTGATCTCCGAGACACAGCGTCTTCAGTCACAGTTACAGCAGCTGCTGCCGCAGATACAGCAACTTCAGTCACAGCAGCTGCTGCCGCAGATACAGCAACTTCAGTCACAGCTACAGCTGCAACAACCATCTCCTCCGCCGGCTCCTGCAACTCCTCCGCAGCAACCGGCCGTTCTTAACCCCTGCTTGTCCCTGCCGGACAAGTTTGATGGGGACCGCAATGATTCTGCCACAGCCACAGTCCAGTCCTTCTTCGCTGAGGTCCGTGGTGTCTTCGAGGAGCCTGCCCGAGCTTCTTCTGCCGAGATTGCCCTGCTGAACCTGGAACAGGGTGTTTCTTCCGTTGGCGAGCACGCCATTCAGTTCCGTGCTCTTGCTTACGAGTTGTCCTGGAATAGTGAGGTTCTCTGCGCGACCTTTAAAAAAGGCCTATCCAGCAACATTAAAGATGTTCTGGCCGCACGAGAGACTCCTGCTGACCTACATGAACTCATTCATCTTGCCACTCGCATTGACATGCGTTCTTCCGGATGGCGTCTGGAGCTCCGCCTGGATATGGACTTTGTTCGCACGAAGCGTTTTTTCTCCCCGGCTCCTCTCTCCTCTGGTCCTCTGCAATCCGTTCCTGTGCTTCCCGCCACGGAGGCTATGCAAGTTGACCGGTCTCGCTTGACACCTCAAGAGAGGACACGACGCCGCATGGAGAATCTTTGCCTGTACTATGCCGGTACCGAACACTTCCTGAAGGATTGTCCTATCCGTCCTCCCCGTCTGGAAAGACGTACGGACGCCCGCTCGCGATGCGCACCCCGGTCCCCGTACCTGACTCGCTCTCCGTCGGTCCTGTCCCGGCGCGCGCGGCCCCGCTCCCTAGGGCGCGCGCGCGCCGGGTCTCTGCAATTTAAAGGGCCAGTGCACCAATGTTGGTGCCTGGCCCAATCTTCCCAATTACCAATTAGTGTGATCACCTGTGTACTTCCCTATATTACCTCACTTCCCCTGCACTCCCTGGCCGGATCTTGTTGCCTTAGTGCCTAGTGAAAGCGTTCCCTTGTCTGTTCCTAGCCCGTGTTCCTGACCTCCTGCCGTTGCCCCTGACTACGATCCTTGCTGCCTGCCTCGACCTTCTGCTACGTCCGACCTTGCTTCTGCCTACTCCCTTGTACCTCGCCTATCTTCAGCAGTCAGAGAGGTGAGCCGTTGCTAGTGGATACGACCTGGTCACTACCGCCGCAGCAAGACCATCCCGCTTTGCGGCGGGCTCTGGTGAAAACCTGTAGTGGCTTAGAACCGGTCCACTAGCGCGGTCCTCGCCAATCCCTCTCTGGCACAGAGGATCCACCTCCTGCCAGCCGGCATCGTGACACTAACCATCACTTGTGGTCGGATTACTTAAGCGTACCAAAATCCACGTATAACAACTTAAACTACCTCTAATAAGCCTGATGTGTGCCCGGCCGGCCATACAGGGTAACCTGTGGTAAGAAGGGGGCAAAACACCAGACTCATAGGAAAGTAATTTTTTTATTTTTTATTAGAACAATACATGAATTATACATTAGCCATTAAACTAAAAGCTTTAGCCATTTCTACCTGACGGTCAGGAGTATACAGGTGGTAACACAGGGAACTCCAGTGGCCCAATTTATTGATAACATGTGAGGGAATACCGTGTCTGGAGGCAGAAGATGCTGCCCCTATCCTAAACAAGTGCCCATAGATGGTGGCTGGATCTATACCTGTATTACGAGCCAGAATCCTGTAGTGGCTAATAAAGTCCCTAGAAGTCAGAGGGGATACTGGGAAAGGAAGTTACAGGGAATACAGAGATTTTCCCTGTAGCAATTCCAGCAACTGATGAAGGACTTTCACCGAGCACCAAGGATTATTAGTAGGATAAAAGTTGACTTGCGTCTGTTTAGTTTGTTGAGTTTGTTGAGTTAGTTTGTTGAGTCAAGTAATAACTTGAACCCAGACTCAGTAGGAAGTAAGTGTCTAACTAAAGTAAGTAAGTGTCTAAGTGTGTTGGAATTATAGTTGGTCTTAGTGAACTCACCCGGCCTAAGAAATCCATAGTAACCCAGATAGATTGCTGCTTTGATGACTATGCTAGCAGAAACACCAAACGGGTAATTATCTGGTATGAGACTGAATTGCTGAAAAATTGCTGCCGATAACGGAACTCTGGATGGGGACCTGGGTTTCTCTGTTTTTTGAATCCCCTTGAGGGCTGCTTTTACCGGATGAGCACTAAGAATGGAAGGGAGATTAGGGTAGCTGAGGGAACGATGATGTTGTATGCCTGTTAAATATAACCGGATGGAGTTGTGAGATAACTTGAGGGATGAATGGCAAAAGAAAATGAAAGCTAGGATATATTGTATGTCAAAGGGGCAGGGAGTTTGTGTTGAAATTTGAGGAAGGCGTTCCATGCAACTTTGTATGATCTGTCGGTAGTACTAGCAGGAGAATGATTGATCAGACTTAAAGCTCCAGTATAAAAGCTGCTTAATCCAACATCAATGTGTTGAATGGGGATGTTAGTGTGGCTATTCTGTCTGCTTCCGGCATGGCTTGACGGAAAACCTGGAGATTGAAACTTGAGAGTGCGTCAGCTGCAACATTCTTTTTCCCCTGAACATGAACACACTCTACATTGAATTTATGTAACAGAGCTGTATGGGTAAGTCTCCTGAGAAAATACATGATACTTAACGATTTAGACCTGCCCTTACATCAAACAACCAAGGACTTCTTTTTGACCCGAAAGTCAGATGGGTCACAAAGTAGTATTGTCAACACCACTTGATCCCGTGCCATTGCCACAGGTCTGGGCAAATCGGCAGTAATTTAAAAGCATCAGAGATGTCAGCTTTATATATCCATTAGTGTTGAGCGGCATAGGCCATATTTGAATTAGCGATATTTCATGAATTTATGGACGAATATTCATCATATATTCACAAAATTCGCATATTCGCAATATTCGTGGACTTTTTTACTATGCGCCATCAAATTTGCATGCATATGTGCAATATCACGTGATAAAAGAGCTAAAAGAAGGGAGGGATCAATATGCATGAAAATTTGCATATGCGGAAATTCACATATGCGAATATTCGCATATGCAAATTTTCGGGCGCCCGCCAGTCTGACACCATAACTAGTATTGGAGCCTTGTTTACACCACAAGCTGGGAGCAGGGAGGGATGATCACTGTGAAAAAAAAATGTGAATATTTGTAATTGTGAATATATAGTGCTATATTCGCAAAATTCGCAAAATTCGCAAATTTGCGAATGTGCGATATTCACAATAAATATTCGCATTGCGAATATTTGCGCCCAACACTAATAGCCATGTCCCGGGGCCTAAGTGCAGGATCTGTTGAATGGCAATGTCAACAGAAGTGTATTTCAGGGTAACTTCTTCTGACAGAATGAGTGAGCTGAGACTAGGTACGGTGGAAGAATGAGGTGCGGATGAGTCGTAAATTAACCAATATTTATTTGAGAATTTACCACATGCCACCCCAATTGGACTGACCCTCCACTGGTTGAAGGGGGGCCCCCAAAAAAGGGCCAATCATGAACCCCTTAGAGACCTCCTTTCTCAACAACTCGGTTGCCACCTCAGGATTGCTAGCTGCGGACTGAAGATTCCTGCACTCAAATGTATTATGTGGCAAGTATACCAGCCATGTGTTAAAACCTTAAAAAAATCCTTCATACGAAAACTGCACAAAGTCCGGAGAAGGATGGCCACTCAAATAAGACCTGAGAACCTCAGCATTAACCCCGCCTAGTCATGCTTCCAGACCTGACCTTTTAGGATACTGACTCTTCGGGTGAACTCTGTGGCAAATGTGAAAAATGTGCAACAACCTGCACTGGCTGAAGCTGCATATTGAGAGGTTGAAGTTTTTGCAAATCTGAGCATTGGCCAGATAGTGGACCGGTCTGCCCAACTTATCCACCGAAGGGCCTGGCTGTGCCTTGGCCACCGTTCCACTTTGTGGCCGGGGTGCCATTCACTGAGCTTGAACACCAGTTTGTGGAGTGAGTCGATGACTGACAAACACTGCAAAGTGGTGCCCTAAGTCCAGCAAAGTGCCTACAAAATAGCTCAGTATCCAACACGGCCCAATTCGTACCTTGTTGGAATTGAGAAAGGGTGGCAGCTGCTTTAGCCAGAAAAAAACGATGGTAATCATAGAATGAGTATCCCCCCGTACTTGTACCCCAGATCTACTAATTTATGAAGGTACTGATCAAGTTCAATTCTTCTATTAGGATGAGCTGTGCAAACAACGTCCCTAAAAAGGCCAAAGGCTAACACAAATTCAACGATGTTCAATTTCCTGCTGAGCCTAGGATCCCTTGCTTTAACTGTAATGGACACTTCCCCACAAGTGAAACTTTTATTGTCCAAAATGTCTTGTGAGGCCACCGATAGGGATGCCAAATTGACATCCTTTGAATTAAGAATTTCTTTCCTGATGGCTTCAGGGATGAAGTGCGCAAGAATAAGGCTCACAGCAGGAGAGGACGTACCTGGAGAAGGAGTCTCAGGAGCAATGGTGGCCACAGAAGCCGTAACCTCAGGCAACAGGGAAACCGCAGATACCGTGGGAACCGTACTAGTAACAGGGTTAAGGATAATGGCTGACCCAGAAGGATTAGCAACCTCGGTGGAGGCCCCAGACTCTGAACCACCTGCCGGAGTGACTGGGCTGGCCCGAGCTTCCAAAGGTACCAGCCTGCCTTGCATTTACTGCATGGATGTAGACAATGTATTCAGTATGGTATGAATCTGAACTAGAGAAACTGATTCTCAATCTGCCTGATCACTAGCACCTCTGCTTTTCTGGCCATTGCAGGGAAGGGAATGCCCCAACAATGCAGTTCTGCAGTAATCTTGGGCACTGTCCCGGTCCTGAGCGACTGGACACTCCCTTGAGAAGAAGAGAGGGGAACAGCGGCCCCTTCCATGCTTTCAGAAAACAGAGACATTCCCTTACAGCAATAACAAATTCCCATCAGATAAGAGGCCTATTAATACCCCCTAAAATATAGACATAAGGAAGACAAAATGTAAGGTGCATGGATTGACAAGCAATCTGCCTCTAGAAGGTGCATAAAGACAGGACAAGTGAACTACCTAAGTCAGACTATGAGGCGCGAGGATTGACAAGGGCAACCCACCTCTACTGCCGCCCCCCCCCTTTTCCCAAAACTTACCCCCATGAACCACACTACCAATAAACGTGAGGCGTCGACGACTGACCCGGCAGTCCACCTCTTGACAGAACGGAAGAAAACAGAGAGACTAATGATAGCCTTGTCAACTACCCCAAGACCGGAGAGGAAAAAGAAGATAAGAAGCAGCCTAATATAAGCCCTTATACTTACAAAGAAAATACTGCCGTAGCACCCACTAAAATAAAAATATAAAGAAGGTACCAATTACCAACCTGCTAACAACTGGAAAAAAAAAAAAAGACTAATATATAGTGCCTATTAAAATGTGTACGAGTGATACAAATCAGAACGGTACCTGGAAATGAAAGCTGATAAATGTGTTGGAAATACAAATGGAGGTAGTCCTGTATGTGAGACAAAGTATGAAATAACGAATGAATACCTCACAAACTTACGATGAAGCCGTACTACCATGAAAAGAAAATGTTTCCTATTTTTTTTTAAATAAGATAAGATACATACACAATAGCCCTGCAACGAATGCTGTGCCAACGGAACAGTTGCAAAATTAAACAGAAACGACAATGCGAACGACTCTGTAATAAAAGTATGAAATCTGTAATAAAAGTATGAAATAAAACAATGAAATCGCAATATAATGAAATACAAGAAAATTGAAAACACAGCATTACATCAGCAGTGGAAAGTAACGCCTACCCAGTAGGAATGAGCCGTGCAAGTACCAAATCCTGTGCAAAAAGAGGAAAGAAAGCTAAGATTGCCGTGAGTAAGTGCTACCGCCATGAGTCTTAATGATAGAAAATTAAAAATAGCTAAACCAAATACCAGATGGTGGACCCCAGGCTGCCACCAGCGACAACCCCCTACCCAAGCAAATATCCACAAGTCGCTGTGACATCAAAACAGCAGGAGGCTACAAGTACGGGGAGCTATCATAAATTATGCCATAAAGCAATTACCCTGCTAACCCATAACTAGCATAAAACACCAGAAACCTAAGGATCCGGAGGAATGGGTTAACAAATGTCACCCCAGTGACACAGTGTCACTACAGAGCAGCGCGTCGGGACAACACTAACCCCATTGCTCCGCAATCACACTGCACGTGTGCACGTGACCCTGTTACCCTGGTGATGCTGACAACAATGCCTCCGTAAGCGAGCTGCCTATCGTGCGACTGAATAGAGCTGCCGAGCTCTGGACCACGTGAGTAAGTAAGGAGCTATGAGCGTAATAATGATATGCCGGCGGGCGTCCCGGCACACGACTCTGAGCTGCTTACTGAACGCAGGTAACTCTGAGGGGCCCCCTCTGATGCTGCCAATGAACTGAAAGTAAAATGTAACCACAGCACTTACCTGACCCGAGAGGGGAACTGGTCAACCGGAAGTGACGGATCATGGAGAGACAGCTAGACTAGACTAGACCTCAGGAACACCGAACGCCAACACGGTCAGAGACCTAACCCTCCGGGGTCCCGCCTGGTATAGTCCAAGCTAACTTCACTTCAGCTAACCATCACTTGTGGTCGGATTACCCTGCTGGGCGGTGATCGGGACGGCGATCATGGCGGCGATCGGGGCCAGCGAGGGTCTCCTACCTCTCCCTGATCCGGTGGGGTCCCCTCTGGTGCGGTGGCGGCGACAGGAGCAGCAGGATAGGTGGCAGCAGTGGTCCTGGCGGTAGGATACAGCAGGAGGTGAGGCCTGTTTTTAGCAACAGCTTAGCAACAACTCTCAACATGCAAAGCCAAAGGGCATGCTGGGAGTTGTAGTTTAGCAACAGCTGGAGTTCCAACTACAACTCCCAGCATGCCCTTTGGTAGTCTGTGCATGCTGGGGGTTGTAATTATGCAACAGCTGGAGGCAAATTTTTTCTATGAAAAAGTGTGGATCCATCTGTTGCATAACTACAACTCTCAACATGCACAGACAACCAACGGGCATGCTGGGAGTTGTAGTTGGAACTCCAGCTGTTGATAAACTACAACTCCCAGCATGCCCTTCGACTGTCAAGCCATGCTGATTGTTGCAGTTTTGCAACAGCTGGAGACACATTGGTTGTGAAACCGAGTTTGTTACCTAACTCAGTGTTTTGCAACCGTTGTGCCTCCAGCTGTTGCAAAAATACAACTCCCAGCATGTATGGTCTGTCAGTGCATCCTGGGAGTTGTAGTTTTGCAACAGCTGAAGGTCCTCCCCCCATGTGAATGTACAGGGTACATTCACACAGGCGGGTTTACAGTGAGATTTCTGCTGCAAGTTAGAGATGAGGCAAATTTTCCACAGCAGCTCAAACTCCCAGCGAGAAACTCACTGTAAACCCCTGCCCGTGTGAATTTACCTTGAAAACACTACACTACACCTACACAAAATAAAAAGTAAAACACTACATATACACATACCCCTACACAGTCCACATCCCCCCAATAAAAAAAAACGTCTTGTACAGCACTGTTTCCAAAACAACAACTCTGAGTATTGCCAGACAGTCACTGACTGTTTAGGCATGGTGGCAGTTTTACAACAACTGCAGACACCTCATTTGGGAAACACTGCTGTAGGGTATTTTTGTGGTGGATTCAAATCCCCAATTTAGGCCTCAAAAGCGCATGGCGCTCTCTTGCTTTGGAGCCCTGTCGTATTTCAAGGAAACTGTTTAGGGCCACATATGGGGTATCTCCGTACTCGGGAGAAATGGTGTTACAAATTTTGATGGGCTTTTTTTTACTTTTACCCCTTATGAAAAGGTAAAGTTGGGGTCTACACCAGCATGTTAGTGTAAAAAAAAATTTTTTTTACACTAACATGTCGGTGTTGCCCCATACCTTAAATTTTCACAAGCTGTAAAAGGAAAAAAAGACCCCCAAAATTTGTAACACAATTTGTTCTGACAACAGAACTACCCCATATGTGGGCATAAAGTGCTCTGCGGGCGCACAACAATGCTTAGGAGTGAGAGCGTGCCATGTACATTTGAGGTCTAAATTTGTGATTTACACAGGGGTGGATTATTTTACAGAGGTTCTGACAAAACAATAAATACCCAGATATGACCACATTTTGGAAACTTAACTCCTCATGGAATGTAACAAGGAGTATATTGAGCCTTAACACCCCACAAGTGTTTGACAAATTTTCGTTAAATTTGGATGTGAAAATGAAAAAGAAAAATGTTTTCACAAAAATGCTGGTGTTACCCTACATTTTTATTTTCACTAGGGAGAATAAGAAAAAAGCCCCACAAAATTTGTAGGCCCATTTCTTCTGTATAAGAACATACCCCATATATGGATGTAAAATGCTCTGCGGGCGAACTACAATGCTCAGAAGAGAAGGAGCGCCATTGGGCTTTTGGAGAGAGAATGTGTCTGAAATTGAAGGCCATGTGTGTTTACAAAGCCCCCATAGTGCCAGAACCCCCCCCCTCCATATGTGACCCCATTTTTTGAAACTATACCCCTCACGCGATGTAATAAGGGGTACATTGAGCATTTACACACCACACGTGTCTGACAGATTTTTGGAACAGTGGTCCGTGAAAATGAAGAATTTTATTTTTCATTTGCACAGCCCACTGTTCCAAAGATCTGTCAAATGCCAGTGGGGTATAAATGTTCACTGCGCCCCTTATTAAATTATGTAAGGGGTGTAGTTTCCAAAATTGGGTCACATGTGGGGGGTCCACTGTTCTGGCACCACGGGGGGCTTTGTAAATGCACATGGCCTCCCACTTCTATTCCAACCAAATTCTCTCACCAAAAGCTCAATGGTGCTCCTTCTCTTCTGTGCATTGTAGTTCGCCCACAGAGCACTTTACATCCACATATGGAGTATTTCAATTCTCAGAAGAAATGGGGTTACAAATTGTGGGAGGATTTTTCTCCAATTACCCCTTTTGAAAATGAAAAATTTGGGGTAACACCAGCATTTTAGTGACAAAAATACAATTTTTCATTTTCACTTGCAACTTTAGCGTGTCAAGCACCTGTGGGGTGTTAAGGCTCACTGTACCCCTTGTTAAGTTCCTTGAGGGGTGTAGTTTCCAAAATAGTATGTCCCATGTTTTTTTTTTTTTTTTGCTGTTCTGGCACCATAGGGGCTTCCTAAATCCGACATGACCCCCAAAAATAATTTCAGCAAAATTTGCTTTCCAAAAGCCAAATGTGACTTCTTCTCTTCTGAGCATTGCAGTGCGCTCGCAGTGCACTTGAAGTCCACACATGGGGTATTTCCATACTCAGAAGTGATGGGGTTACAAATTTTGGGGGCATTTTCTCCTATAACCCCTTGTAAAAATGTAAAATTTTGGGGAAAACCAGCATTTTAGTGAAAAAATAATAATTTACACATTCGACTTTAACAAAAAGTCATCAAACACTTGTGGGGTGTTAAGGCTCACTGGACCCCTTGTAACGTTCCAAAATAGTATGCCATGTTTTTTTTTGGGCTTTTCTGGCACCATAGGTGTTACGCCGAGCGCTCCGGGTTCCCGCTCCTCCCCGGAGCGCTCGCTTCTCCCCCTCCGCTGCAGCGCTCCGGTCACGTCCTCTGACCCGGGGCGCTGCGATCCTGCTGCCAGCCGGGATGCGATTCGCGATGCGGGTAGCGCCCGCTCGCGATGCGCACCCCGGCTCCCCTACCTGACTCGCTCCCCGTCTGTTCTATCCCGGCGCGCGCGGCCCCGCTCCCTAGGGCGCGCGCGCGCCGGGTCTCTGCGATTTAAAGGGCCACTGCGCCGCTGATTGGCGCAGTGGTTCCAATTAGGATTATCACCTGTGCACTTCCCTATATTACCTCACTTCCCTTGCACTCCCTTGCCGGATCTTGTTGCCTTAGTGCCAGTGAAAGCGTTCCTTGTGTGTCCTTTGCCAGTGTTTCCAGACCTTCTGCCGTTGCCCCTGACTACGATCCTTGCTGCCTGCCCCGACCTTCTGCTACGTCCGACCTTGCTTCTGCCTACTCCCTTGTACCGCGCCTATCTTCAGCAGCCAGAGAGGTGAGCCGTTGCTAGTGGATACGACCTGGTCACTACCGCCGCAGCAAGACCATCCCGCTTTGCGGCGGGCTCTGGTGAAAACCAGTAGTGGCTTAGAACCGGTCCACTAGCACGGTCCACGCCATCCCTCTCTGGCACAGAGGGTCCACTACCTGCCAGCCGGCATCGTGACAGTAGATCCGGCCATGGATCCCGCTGAAGTTCCTCTGCCAGTTGTCGCTGACCTCACCACGGTGGTCGCCCAGCAGTCACAACAGATTGCGCAACAAGGCCAACAGCTGTCTCAACTGACCGTTATGCTACAACAGTTGCTACCACAGCTTCAGCAGTCATCTCCTCCGCCAGCTCCTGCACCTCCTCCGCAGCGAGTGGCCGCTCCTGGGATACGTTTATCCTTGCCGGATAAATTTGATGGGGACTCTAAGTTTTGCCGTGGCTTTCTTTCCCAATGTTCCCTGCATCTGGAGATGATGTCGGACCTGTTTCCCACTGAAAGGTCTAAGGTGGCTTTCGTAGTCAGTCTTCTGTCCGGAAAAGCCCTGTCATGGGCCACACCGCTCTGGGACCGCAATGACCCCGTCACTGCCTCTGTACACTCCTTCTTCTCGGAAATCCGAAGTGTCTTTGAGGAACCTGCCCGAGCCTCTTCTGCTGAGACTGCCCTGTTGAACCTGGTCCAGGGTAATTCTTCCGTTGGCGAGTATGCCGTACAATTCCGTACACTTGCTTCAGAACTGTCCTGGAATAATGAGGCCCTCTGCGCGACCTTCAAAAAAGGCCTATCCAGCAACATTAAAGATGTTCTGGCCGCACGAGAAATTCCTGCTAATCTACATGAACTTATTCACCTAGCCACTCGCATTGACATGCGTTTTTCTGAAAGGCGTCAGGAACTCCGCCAAGATATGGACTCTGTTCGCACGAGGCGTTTCGTCTCCTCGGCTCCTCTCTCCTCTGGTCCCCTGCAATCTGTTCCTGTGCCCCCCGCCGTGGAGGCTATGCAGGTCGACCGGTCTCGCCTGACACCTCAAGAGAGGACACGACGCCGTATGGAGAACCTCTGCCTGTACTGTGCTAGTACCGAACACTTCCTGAGGGATTGTCCTATCCGTCCTCCTCGCCTGGAAAGACGTACGCTGACTCCGCACAAAGGTGAGACAGTCCTTGATGTCTACTCTGCTTCTCCACGTCTTACTGTGCCTGTGCGGATGTCTGCCTCTGCCTTCTCCTTCTCTACAGTGGCCTTCTTGGACTCTGGATCTGCAGGAAATTTTATTTTGGCCTCTCTCGTCAACAAGTTCAACATCCCAGTGACCAGTCTCGCCAGACCCCTCTACATCAATTGTGTAAATAATGAAAGATTGGACTGTACCATACGTTTCCGTACGGAGCCCCTTCTTATGAGCATCGGATCTCATCATGAGAGGATTGAACTTTTGGTCCTCCCCAATTGCACCTCGGAGATTCTCCTTGGACTACCCTGGCTTCAACTTCATTCCCCAACCCTGGATTGGTCCACTGGGGAGATCAAGAGTTGGGGGTCCTCTTGTTCCAAGAACTGTCTAAAACCGGTTCCCAGTAACCCTTGCCGTAATTCTGTGGTTCCTCCAGTAACCGGTCTCCCTAAGGCCTATATGGACTTCGCGGATGTTTTCTGCAAAAAGCAAGCTGAGACTCTACCTCCTCACAGGCCTTATGATTGCCCTATCGACCTCCTCCCGGGTACTACTCCACCCCGGGGCAGAATTTATCCTCTCTCTGCCCCAGAGACTCTTGCCATGTCCGAATACGTCCAGGAGAATCTAAAAAAGGGCTTTATCCGTAAATCTTCCTCTCCTGCCGGAGCCGGATTTTTCTTCGTGTCCAAAAAAGATGGCTCCCTACGTCCTTGCATTGACTACCGCGGTCTTAATAAAATCACGGTTAAGAACCGCTACCCCTTACCCCTCATCTCTGAACTCTTTGATCGCCTCCAAGGTGCCCACATCTTCACTAAATTGGACTTAAGAGGCGCCTATAACCTCATCCGCATCAGAGAGGGGGACGAGTGGAAAACGGCATTTAACACCAGAGATGGACACTTTGAATATCTGGTCATGCCCTTTGGACTGTGCAATGCCCCTGCCGTCTTCCAAGACTTTGTCAATGAAATTTTTCGTGATCTGTTATACTCCTGTGTTGTGGTATATCTGGACGATATCCTAATTTTTTCTGCCAATCTAGAAGAACACCGCCAGCATGTCCGTATGGTTCTTCAGAGACTTCGTGACAACCAACTCTATGCCAAAATTGAGAAATGTCTGTTCGAATGCCAATCTCTTCCTTTTCTAGGATATTTGGTCTCTGGCCAGGGACTACAGATGGATCCAGACAAACTCTCTGCCGTCTTAAATTGGCCACGCCCCTCCGGACTCCGTGCTATCCAACGCTTTTTGGGGTTCGCCAATTATTACAGGCAATTTATTCCACATTTTTCTACCATTGTGGCTCCTATCGTGGCTTTAACCAAAAAAAATGCTGATCCCAAGTCCTGGCCTCCTCAAGCAGAAGACTCCTTTAAACGACTCAAGTCTGCCTTTTCTTCGGCTCCCGTGCTCTCCAGACCTGACCCTTCCAAACCCTTCCTATTGGAGGTTGATGCCTCCTCAGTAGGAGCTGGAGCTGTTCTTCTACAAAAAAATTCTTCCGGGCATGCTGTCACTTGTGGTTTTTTCTCTAGGACCTTCTCTCCAGCGGAGAGGAACTACTCCATCGGGGATCGAGAGCTTCTAGCCATTAAATTAGCACTTGAGGAATGGAGGCATCTGCTGGAGGGATCAAGATTTCCTGTTATCATCTACACCGACCACAAGAACCTCTCCTACCTCCAGTCGGCCCAACGGCTGAATCCTCGCCAGGCCCGGTGGTCTCTGTTCTTTGCCCGATTTAATTTTGAGATTCACTTTCGTCCTGCCGATAAGAACATTAGGGCCGATGCTCTCTCTCGTTCCTCGGATGCCTCAGAAGTTGATCTCCCTCCGCAACACATCATTCCACCTGACTGCCTGATCTCCACTTCTCCTGCCTCCATCAGGCAGACTCCTTCAGGAAAGACCTTTGTTTCTCCACGCCAACGCCTCGGAATCCTCAAATGGGGTCACTCCTCCCATCTCGCAGGTCATGCGGGCATCAAGAAATCTGTGCAACTCATCTCCCGCTTCTATTGGTGGCCGACTCTGGAGACGGATGTTGGGGACTTTGTGCGAGCCTGCACTATCTGTGCCCGGGATAAGACTCCCCGCCAGAAGCCCGCTGGTCTTCTTCATCCTCTGCCTGTCCCCGAACAGCCTTGGTCTCTGATTGGTATGGATTTTATTACTGATTTACCCCCTTCCCGTGGCAACACCGTTATTTGGGTGGTCGTTGATCGATTCTCCAAAATGGCACATTTCATCCCTCTTCCTGGTCTTCCTTCTGCGCCTCAGTTGGCTAAACAATTTTTTGTACACATTTTTCGTCTTCACGGGTTGCCTACGCAGATTGTCTCGGATAGAGGGGTCCAATTCGTGTCTAAATTCTGGAGAGCTCTCTGTAAACAACTTAAGATTAAATTAAATTTTTCCTCTGCATATCATCCCCAGTCCAATGGACAAGTAGAAAGAATTAACCAGATCCTGGGTGATTATTTGCGACATTTTGTTTCCTCCCGACAGGATGACTGGGCAGATCTCCTTCCATGGGCCGAATTCTCGTATAACTTCAGGGTCTCTGAATCTTCCTCCAAATCCCCATTTTTCGTGGTGTACGGCCGTCACCCTCTTCCCCCCCTCCCTACCCCCTTGCCCTCTGGTCTGCCCGCTGTGGATGAAATTTCTCGTGACCTTTCCATTATATGGAGAGAGACCCAAAATTCTCTCTTACAGGCTTCTTCACGCATGAAGAGATTCGCGGATAAGAAAAGAAGAGCTCCCCCCGTTTTTTCCCCTGGAGACAAGGTATGGCTCTCCGCTAAATATGTCCGCTTCCGTGTCCCTAGCTACAAGTTGGGACCACGCTATCTTGGTCCTTTCAAAATTTTGTGTCAAATTAATCCTGTCTCTTATAAACTTCTTCTTCCTCCTTCTCTTCGTATCCCTAATGCCTTTCACGTCTCTCTTCTCAAACCACTCATCCTCAACCGTTTTTCTCCCAAATCTGTTCCTCCCACTCCTGTTTCCGGCTCCTCGGACGTCTTCTCGGTCAAGGAGATTTTGGCTGCCAAAAAGGTCAGAGGAAAAAATTTTTTTTTAGTAGACTGGGAGGGTTGTGGTCCTGAAGAGAGATCCTGGGAACCTGAGGACAACATCCTTGACAAAAGTCTGCTCCTCAGGTTCTCAGGCTCCAAGAAGAGGGGGAGACCCAAGGGGGGGGGTACTGTTACGCCGAGCGCTCCGGGTTCCCGCTCCTCCCCGGAGCGCTCGCTTCTCCCCCTCCGCTGCAGCGCTCCGGTCACGTCCTCTGACCCGGGGCGCTGCGATCCTGCTGCCAGCCGGGATGCGATTCGCGATGCGGGTAGCGCCCGCTCGCGATGCGCACCCCGGCTCCCCTACCTGACTCGCTCCCCGTCTGTTCTATCCCGGCGCGCGCGGCCCCGCTCCCTAGGGCGCGCGCGCGCCGGGTCTCTGCGATTTAAAGGGCCACTGCGCCGCTGATTGGCGCAGTGGTTCCAATTAGGATTATCACCTGTGCACTTCCCTATATTACCTCACTTCCCTTGCACTCCCTTGCCGGATCTTGTTGCCTTAGTGCCAGTGAAAGCGTTCCTTGTGTGTCCTTTGCCAGTGTTTCCAGACCTTCTGCCGTTGCCCCTGACTACGATCCTTGCTGCCTGCCCCGACCTTCTGCTACGTCCGACCTTGCTTCTGCCTACTCCCTTGTACCGCGCCTATCTTCAGCAGCCAGAGAGGTGAGCCGTTGCTAGTGGATACGACCTGGTCACTACCGCCGCAGCAAGACCATCCCGCTTTGCGGCGGGCTCTGGTGAAAACCAGTAGTGGCTTAGAACCGGTCCACTAGCACGGTCCACGCCATCCCTCTCTGGCACAGAGGGTCCACTACCTGCCAGCCGGCATCGTGACAATAGGGGCTTCCTAAATGTGACATGCCTCCCGAAAACCATTTCAGAAAAGCTCAGTCTCCAAAATCCCATTGTCGCTCCTTCCCTTCTGAGCCTCGTAGTACATCCACAGAGCACTTGACATACACATATGAGGTATTTCCTTGCCCTAGAGAAATTGGGTTACAAATTTTGGGGGCTTTTTCTCCTTTTACCCCTAGTAAAATTTCAAAAACTGGGTCCACAAGAACATGTGAGTGTAAAAAATGAAGATTTTGAATTTTCTCCTTAACCTTGCTGCTATTCTTGTGAAACACCTAAAGTTAACACACTTTCTGAATGTAATTTTGAATACTTTTGTGGGGGGGGGTGCAGTTTTTATAATTGGGTCATTTATGGGGTATTTCTAATACGAAGACCCCTCAAATCCACTTCAAAACTCAGCTAGTCCCTGAAAAATTCAGATTTTGAAAATTTTGTTAACAATTTTAAAATTGCTGCTGAACTTTGAAGCCCTCTGATGTCTTCCAAAAGTAAAAACACGTCAACTTTATGATGCGAATATAAAGTAGACATATTGTATATGTGAATCAATATATAATTTATTTGGAATGTTAATTTTCCTTACAAGCAGAGAGTTTCAAAGTTAGAAAAATGCAAAATTTTCTAAATTTTTATGATTTTTGGGGATTTTTCACCAAGAAAGGATACAAGTAACCATGAAAATTTACCACTGTGTTAAAGTAGAATATGTCATGAAAAAACCTTCTCGGAATCAGAATAATCGGTAAAAGCATCCCAGAGTTATTAATGCGTAAAGTGACGTTGGTCAGAATTGCAAAAAAGGGCTCAGTCCTTAAGGTGAAAAAGGGCTCAGTCCTTAAGGGGTTTATTATACTCTCTTCCTTCACTGTTGCTGATTCACCTTACATATTTTTTATCCCCTTACATAGTTTCTATTATATCCATTCTGTCTCGTCTTTCTTTCAAGCTATACATGTTAAGATGCTTTAATCTTTCCTGGTAAGATTTCATTCTGCAACCCATGTACTAGTTAAGTAGCTCTTCTCTGAACTCTCTCTAGAGTATCTGTATCCTTCAGGAGATTTTGTCTCCAGAACTGCACACACTATACTCCAAGTGAGGTCTCACCAGTGCTCTGTAAAGTGCCATGATCACTTTCCTCTTTCTACTGCTATAACCTCTCCCTGTACACCCATGAACACTTCCCTCTCTACTGCTAATACCTCTCCCTATACACTCAAGCATTCTTCTAGCATTTCCTGCTGTTCTATGACATTGTCTGCCTACCTTTAAGTCTTCTGAAATAGTGACACCTAAGAGTCACCCCTTAGTAAAAACACATGTTCAGTATTTTTTTTAGATCCATACAGTAGCGATGTAAATATTTGACTAATATTTGCTAATTTTTCTATTTGCGAATCTAGCAGTACAGTATGATAAAATCATTGCTCATATTTATTTCACAGACTGTAAATTATTGTACTGTATATGCTCCAGGTGCCCACATTCTTGTTAAACATTATGGTACATATAAAAGTAGTCCAACATTATCTCTTAGGAGGTGGAAAGCTTTGCATACATTTGGAAGAGATTCCAGGTATTGATTACCAGCAAGCTAGATGTTGTAAGTCAATGCTCTGCTTATCAAGCAAATTCAGTGCTTTACTGCTAAACTGCTCTAATGTACTACCTTGACTGTGTTTAGAATATGCAATATAGACATAAGAGCCAATTACACAACCAGATAAATAGTCAGAAAACAAACAAGCAAAGTTGAGCAATTTCTCTTAACCCCTTAACAATCTCATTCAAATTAGAATAGCCCTTCCGAAAATGTCATGTTTTATTATTGTAGATTTTGACTGTATGCCTTGAGTAAATCTAGTTGGAACATCAGGTGTAATATGGCTATTTTTAAACATTTAGTGACAGTGGTTAAAGGATATGGATCAGTGAAACTCTATCTAAGGGTGCATTTACACCACATTTTGGGGATATGGCAGCCGGACAAGGCGGGATGATTTAATAACCAGCCGCTGCTGTATTCCCTCCGGACCTGTGCCCTACCTTATTCATTTGAATGTGGCAAACGTAGTTAGCAGTGGCCAGTTTTTAAATTCTTTTAAAAATGTTCAATCACAATCCCCACCAGTTGATGAATTGCAATACAAGATAAGTTATATAAATCGCAACTTGTGAGTGTGGGATGCAGGAAATTACAGTAAGCTACCATTCATGGGGATTGAGTGCATCATTCCATCAATAAGAGGAGGAGATGTGGACCGTCTATTACTCCAGAGGGAGAGCTGCTGGATATATAAATTGAATACGGTTGCTCCCTCTGGACTGAACGAACAGCTGACATTAGCATGCTTCTTATAATCAAATTCCCCCTTTTATTTCCTCTCCCCCCCACTCTTTTCCCAGTTACCACTGGCCCCCATCTCTATTATCCATAACTGATGACGGTTAGATAGGTAGTGGGGGTAGTAGCTGACCCCTCAAGTTAGTGTCACCATCACTAGCATAGGGCTTTTAGGGTAATAGGATGTTTGAGAGTGGGACCGCCCTTTTTAGGGTTGACCATCCTGCCTAGGTTGAGGGTTATGAGTGACATTAGGGTATATCAGGCTCACTAGGCCCCGTTTAATTTCTCCTTCCCTGTTAGGGACTTACCAAAAAACCCTTAGGACATAGAGATGGGGGCCAGTATTAGGGTTTGGGGGAACCCATTTATTTATTATACCATGCCAATTCCTCGATACAATATCCCTGCATTCTTCCGTCCGTTCTTTTCATACACCATGCAGATTTTATACATCATAAAGCTGTTTATAGAATATGACATTGAGAGTTTGGGCCTCGCTTCCCCTTCCCCCTATGTTAAATCTATCTTTAAAAGTAAAATGATCAATTACCAAAAAAAAATACTTTATATTGCTTGACCCTTCCCTCATGCCCCGAGCATTAATGAATATAAAAACTATAACTCCATCTACCTATAACGATGTCTAAATTCTGTGGATACTTGGTGAATTACGCAGTCAGTGACCGGTTGGGGCTGAACAGCGGCGGAGTGTTTCTCTTTTTAAAAAATATAGGTTCACGTTACCCGATCCCTGACTGCGCTATTACATTCTCAATAACTATTTTACACCCATGGTTAAGAATAAAACTCTCTATACATAATTATGATCAGCTAGAGACTACTGGAGACTAGTCAGCTATCAGTCTGACAGACTCTAAGAGGCTCTGTGATGCTATACTTTGCATCAGTGCCAATAATCACGCCCCTTTGTTTATCCACCCAGCTGATGGATTGTGCTGCATCTGAACATTATAGCCCAACCCTATACTAACATCAGACGGGGGTGCGGCCCTTCTGACGCAGCACGGCGGCCGGCGGATATAACGTCAGACGCCAGAGACATGTTTTGTCAGAGCAGTGAAGCCAGTGGTCACGGCTCCCTGACACTGCAGGTTAGTCACTGTCAACTTTGAGTATACCGCCGAACGGTACCCTCGAGCCCCTCTTTCTCCCTACAGGGAATTAAATAAATGGAGATGGGGATTACATATTTCTTTATTATGTATTTTTGCAGGTTGCCCTATTCCTCCAATGGATTACTGTGAGTAGGTTACCAAAGCTATGGGGACCGCAATTTCTCTTTTTTCCAGGAATACAATATGGATACATATATTGTGCATATATTTCTTTCTACAGGTTCCTGGAGTGGAAAGGCGAGATGTCACCAATAACAGGGGTTTGATATAATGCTGTCCTGATATCAATGGCTGCTACCCCAGACATGCCGCAGATCTTCTTTCCTAAATATAAAAACATTTTTCTTTCTGTTGCATATTTTGCTGTGGTTGCACAAATCTCTTGTAAGATTTGAGCAAACATCTACAACATATTTATCTATTATACAGTGTGTGAATTACCCCTGAAGATGCCGCTCAATTGCGGCAGAAACACATTGGGTACTTGTTTCTATGTATGACATCTGCATCGTAATGCCAGTGGATTTTTCCGCTTGGTTGCTCACTGATGTGTAACCTCTACTTGTAATTACTAGATAAGTGTGAGTGGACATATTTAAAGGGGATGTGAATACAGTCCCCGGGTTGATTTAGTCTGGTCCATACATTTGTTCTTTAGCTATCAGTAGGATTATCTGTCTGATATCTGTTATTTGCAATAGCAAATGGCAAAATGTCCACCTGACTGTTCCCACATTTAATTGTTGAAACATGGATATGTTTAACACTGGAGGTGTTCTCACAAGATTTTATTTGAGTACACATTGAAGGTTAAGTTTTAGAAATTCTCTCCCCACCTCAGTCACTGATTCTGATTAGGTACTTTTTCTTTATTTGGCTTTGGGAGATTAAACACTATGGGGGAGATTTATCAAAACATGTGCAGAGGAAAAGTTGCCCAGTTGCCCATAGCAACCAATCAGATCGCTTCTTTCATTTTGCAGAGGCCTTGTTAAAAATGAAAGATGCGAGCTGATTGGTTGCTATGGGCAACAGGGCAACTTTTCCTCTGGACGGGTATTGATAAATCTCCCCCTATATTGTTTAGGTCTTCCTGCTGGACCCTTATTAAACAGCAGTAATTCTTCCCTCAGATTTCACCAAGGCACTTGTATGTTTTCTCATTGGTTGCTGCTGCTCTCTTTTTTATTATGTTTTTAAATGTCTGGTTTTTAAATAAACTATTTGCAACGTTGAATAAGAATTTGAGTCTGGTGCTTTGAGATAGGTGTTTATTGTTGAGAAATGATTTGTTTCAAATGCATTAGTAAAATATTTTACTGAAATTACACAAAGGGACTAGGACTACATAGTATGGAGCCATATTGTGTACCTCAATAGAGGCCTAGTAATTGACCTAGAAACATCTTGTGCATATAGTCATGTTGGTACATCATAAACACAAAGGGGGATATTTATCAAATGATTTAGACTGGTTTTTCCTGTCTAAATTTGTCGCACAAAAAGTCGCAGTCTAAATATGTGCGACTTTTCTGGGACTTTTGCTTTAGAGGATTTTTAGAAAATGATGCATTCTGGTCTATTTTAGACCGAAATGCATTGGAAAATGAATTGGTGCTGAATTTATCAAAAGTGACTTTTCTGTGACAAGTCGCATCGGCTGAAAGTACGCCGAAAAGTCAGACCATGTTAGAGCAGGTTTAAATACAGTGTAAAGCATAGATCCCAAAGTCTGTGCACAGAATTTATAAAGAGCCGTGCGCCTTTTGATAAATTAGGTGCACAATAGACCAGCCTAACACTCTGTAGTTTGGGCTATATTGATGAGGGACATAGACAACTTTGATAAATATCCCCCAAAGTCTATTAACTGTTGTATGAGACTTCAGAAAACCTTGCTAATTCTTGCTATTCCACTCGCTTTCAATAGAGAACATTAACTGATGCAACCAAAGACGTATGCTAAATAAATATATTACTGTATTATATTTTTCCATTTTATACCAAACTGAATTTACTATAATTGCAAACTATAAAAACTGCTGAGAGGAGGCTCCTCCTGAGAAAGCTTTTCACTACATTAAATGATTCAATTCCACTCCCCAGTTTGCACAGATGTTCTACTTTTAAATATTAAAACCTATGTCTAGAGACTATCTTTACCTAAATAGACTTGTTATTTTCCAGGTATCATTGATAATGAAAAGAGGAAATACCTAACTTGGCGTGAAATGTAACAAACTTTTCCCGATCTGAAAAGGAAAGTTATGATTTAGCGAATTACGCTTCACCTAAGCTGCACAGCATAAACCGAGCTCCCAGCATGCTTCATTTAATAGTTTTTCTAGCTGTTAGTGGACATGGAGTAGTATGTCTCTTGCTGAATAAATGCAATGAACATACTTGACAATTATTATCCCTTGTGCACAGGGACACAGTAAATACTCCGCCAAGGTCAAAAACTAAGATGACACCAGAACTCAAAGCAGATCCTCCATCAACTCTCCAAGGTTTACAGTTCTCCATCAAGGAGCCAGGTCTTTCACATGAAGTTGTTTATCAAGCAGATTTCAATCTACTGGTCCTGCTCGATATGTTACTGTTCAGGATGAAAAATGGAGGCAGGAAATGATCATCATCAACAATACTTTTTTAGCCATCTGGAAGGTTGACATATTTGAAGAACATTGTATTACCGATAAGAGTAAATGAAGTTCTCCTTATGATAACTACCAATATAATGTTCTACGGACCCTACTAATTATGTGTCTTTTATTGGGTTATAATACACATTTTAGTGGATGCTGACTATTTGACACAATAAGTTCCCATAGAGATTTAGCAGGTTAGATCTTTTCAGGTTAAAGGGGTACGCCGGTGGAAAACTTTTATTTTTTAAAATCAACTGGTGCCAGAAAGTTAAACAGATTTGTAAATTACTTCTATTAAAAAAATCTTACTCCTTCCAGTACTTATTAGCTGCTGAATACTACAGAGGAAATTCTTTTTTTTTTGGAACACAGAGCTCTCTGCTGACATCATGAGCACAGTGCTCTCTGCTGACATCTCTGTCCATTTAAAGAACTGTCCAGAGTAGGAGAAAATCCCCATAGCAAACATATGCTGCTCTGGACAGTTCCTAAAATGGACAGAGATGTCAGCAGAGAGCACTGTGGTCATGATGTCAGCAGAGAGCACTGTGTTCGCGATTCAGCAGAGAGCACTGTGTTAAAAAAGAAAATAATTTCCTCTGTAGTATTCAGAAGCTAATAAGTACTGGAAGGATTAAGATTTTTAAATAGAAGCAATTTACAAATCTGTTTAACTTTCTGCCACCAGTCGATTAAAAAAAAAAAACGTTTTCCACTGGAGCACCCCTTTAACCCCTTAAGGACTCAGCCCATTTTGGCGTTAAGGACTCAGACAATTACATTTTTACGTTTTCATTTTTTCCTCCTCGCCTTCTAAAATTCATAACTCTTTTATATTTTCATCCAAAGACTAGTACGAGGGCTTGTTTTTTGCACGACCAGTTGTTCTTTGTAATTACATAACTCATTATATCATAAAATGTATGGCGCAACCAAAAAACACTATTTTTTGTGGGGAAATTAAAAAGAAAAACACAATTTTGCTAATTTTGGAAGGTTTCGTTTTCACGCCGTACAATTTACGGTAAAAATGACATGTGTTCTTTATTCTGAGGGTCAATACGATTAAAATGATACCCATTATTACATACTTTTATATTATTGTTGCGCTTAAAAAAATCACAAACTTTTTAACCAAATTAGTACGTTTATAATCCCTTTATTTTGATGACCTCTAACTTTTTATTTTTCCGTATAAGCGGCGGTATGAGGGCTCATTTTTTGCACCATGATCTGTACATTTTTTTGATACCACATTTGCATATAAAAAACTTTTAATACATTTTTTAATAATTTTTTTAAATAAAATGTATTAAAAAAGTAGCAATTTTGGACTTTTTTTTTTTTTTACGTTCACGCCGTTCACCGTACGGGATCATTAACATTTTATTTTAATAGTTCGGACATTTACGCACGCGATGATACCAAATATGTCTATTAAATTTATTTTTTACGCTTTTTGGGGGTGAAATAGGAAAAAACTGACGTTTTACTTTTTTATTGGGGGAGGGGATTTTTCACTTTTTTTCACTTTTACTTTTACATTTTCTTTACACTTGCATAGTCCCCATAGGGGACTATTCATAGCAATACCATGATTGTTAATACTGATCTGTTCTATGTATAGGACATAGAACAGATCAGTGTTATCAGTCATCTTCTGCTCTGGTCTGCTCGATCTCAGACCAGAGCAGGAGACGCCGGGAGCCGGAAGGAGGAAGGTGAGGGGACCTCCGTACGGCGTTCTGAATGATCGGATTCCCGCAGCAGCGATCCGATCGTTCATTGAAATCGCGCACTGCCGCAGATGCCGGGATCTGTATTGATCCCGGCACCTGAGGGGTTAATGGCGGACGCCCGCGAGATCGCGGGCGTCGGCCATTGCCAGCGGGTCCCTGGCTGCGATCAGCAGCCAGGATCAGCCGCGCATGACACGGGCATCGCTCCGATGCCCGCGGTTATGCACAGGACGTAAATGTACGTCCTGGTGCGTTAAGTACCACCGCACCGGGACGTACATTTACATCCTGCGTCCTTAAGGGGTTAAAGGAGCTACGTTTGTTATCCGACTAATTGATGTTGCTCCTTTTAACCTGTTGGAGACCAAGACAATTTGGGCCTTATTGACCAAACAGCTGTTTTTTCATCATTGCATTCATTCAAGAATTATAACTTTGTAAGTTTTTTTTGTTTTTGTTTTTTACATTTTTTTACACACATTTTTTTGTTAAGTTGCACTTTTTAATGACAGCCTTTTGGAGTTCATATAGCTTTATTACTAAATTTGATCTTTTTTGGGTGGGGGACAAAGAAAAAAATTAAACTTGCCTATTGTTACGCCGAGCGCTCCGGGTCCCTGCTCCTCCCCGGAGCGCTCGCGGCGTCCCTCTCTCTGCAGCGCCCCGGTCAGACCCGCTGACCGGGAGCGCTGCACTGTCATTGCCGGCGGGGATGCGATTCGCATAGCGGGACGCGCCCGCTCGCGAATCGCATCCCAAGTCCCGTACCTGACCCGTTCCCCGTCTGTGTTTTCCCTGTGCGCGCGGCCCCGCTCCTTAGGGCGCGCGCGCGCCGGGTCTCAGCAATTTAAAGGGCCAGTGCACCAATGATGGTGCCTGGCCCAATCTTCCTGAGTTTCCACCTGTGCACTCCCTACTTATACCTCACTTCCCCTGCACTCCCTTGCCGGATCTTGTTGCCCTTGTGCCAGAGAAAGCCTTTCCTTGAGTGTTCCTGCCTGTGTTCCAGACCTCCTGCCGTTGCCCCTGACTACGATCCTTGCTGCCTGCCCTGACCTTCTGCTACATCCGACCTTGCTCTTGCCTTATCCCTTGTACCATGCCTATCTCAGCAGTCAGAGAGGTTGAACCGTTGCCGGTGGATACGACCTGGTTGCTACCGCCGCTGCAAGACCATCCCGCTTTGCGGCGGGCTCTGGTGAAAACCAGTAGCAACTTAGAACCGGTCCACCGACACGGTCCACGCCAATCCCTCTCTGACACAGAGGATCCACCTCCAGCCTGCCGAATCGTGACACCTATATTGCATTTATTTGCATTTAAAATGTAAGCCGTTCACCATGTGACAAAAATATCATTATAATTTTATTCTCTGGGTCAATACAATTACAGGATACCAAATGTATATAATTTTAGCAGTTTGGTACAATAGGAATACTTTTAATAAAAATATAATATATCTATATATATAAATATATATATATATATATATATATATATATATATTAACACTCACAGTTCAGTAGACAGGAACGCTGGAGGTAGTAGATCCGCTGGACCTGTGTGGCAGATGAAGCGGGCTGTACCAGGGAGCAGAGTCTAATGTGCCGCTGGTTTTCACCAGAGCACGCCGCAAAGCAGGATGGATTTGCTGCGGCAGGTGGCACTCAGGTCGCTACCCCTAGCATGACTCGACCACACAGGTGGCTGAAGAGATTTGAGGTACAGATGGAGAACAGGAACTCATAGTCAGGAGAGCAGTAGGTCAGAGCAGGCAGCACAGGTGTGTAGTCCGGAACAAAGCAGGGGGTCAGTAGGCAGGTGGCACAGGAGCAAGGTCAGGAACATAGCAGGGGCTCAGTAACAAGGCAAGGAAAAACACAGTAATGCTTTCTCAAAGGCACAAGGCAACAAAGATCCGGCAGGGATGTAGGAGCAGGAACTTATAGAGGAGACACAGGTGTTGCGCATAATTAAGGGAGCACTGGCCCTTTAAATCTTAGAGATCTGGCATGCACGCGCCCTTGGAGCTGAAAGGCAGGAGAGGAAGTGGCAGAAGACCGAGGTGCTTGCTGGCTGGGATTCGCATGCGGGCACATCCCCAGCCCCGTCGGCAGCAAGAGAGGGCAGGGAAATGTGCTCACAGCCAGCACGGGTGGCCGGAGCGCAAACTGTAACATTACCCCCCCCCTTGATCTCCCCTCCTTTTGCGGTTCAGAAATTTCCTGAGAAGGTCACGGTCCAGGATATTCTCCACTGGCTTCCAAGATCTCTCCTCAGGACCATAATCTTCCCAGTCAAATAAGAAGAATTGTTTACCTCTCACTGTCTTGGTGGCAAGAACCGCTTTGACCTTTAAGACATCAGAAGAGTCGGAGACTGGTGTGGGGACAAGATGCTTTTGTGAAAACCGGTTTTTGACAAGAGGATTGAGGAGAGAAACATGGAATTAATTAGGAATATTAAAGTAGCAGGTAAAAGGAGTTTGTAAGAGACAGAATTAATTTTTTGCAACCAAGATAGCGAGGACCAAGCTTGTAGAAGGGTATCTTGAACCGAATATATTTGGAGGAAAGCCAAACCTTGTCACCAGGAGAGAAGGACAGAGGAGATCTTCTACTCCTATCAGCTTGTGCCTTCATGCGAGAAGAAGCTTGAGAAAAAGACTATCGAGTTTGTTGCCAAATGGAAGAGAAGCTCTGAACAAGCAACATCACCGGAAGAGACTGGAAGAAGAAGAGGAGAACGGAGATGGAGTCCATAAACAACAAAAAAAGGGAGAAGACCTCATAGACTCGGAATCCTTATGATTATTTGAGAATTCTACCCAAGGGAGAATATCGACCCAATCGTCCTGGCGAGCTGAAACAAAATGACAAAAATAAATCTCCATAATTTGATTAACCCTCTCCACCATTGGATTGAGGGTGGTAGGCAGAGGAGAAGTCCAGATTGATGTCAAGACGGGTACAGAGAGCTCGCCAGAATTTTAAAACAAACTGAACTCCGCGATCCAAAACGATATGCTCTAGAAGACCATGTCGATGAAAGATATGAAGCAAGAAGTATTTTTCCAGCTATGGAGCAGATGGGTGACCAGGAAGAGGGATGAAATGTGCCATTTTGGAAAACTGTTTGACCACAACCCAAATGACTGTGTTATTACGGAAAGGAGGCAGATCGGTAATAAAAATCCATAGTGATGTGGGACCACGGAGTCTCCGGAATGGGCAAAGGATGCAAGAATCCAGCTGTTTTTTGCCGATGAGTTTTGTCACAGGCATAAGTGTCACAGGAATGGACAAAATCAGAAACATCACGTTCAAGATGCGGCCACCACTCCTTCCATCAGCAAGGGTATTGAAGGCGAAACATGGCTGGGTCTTTCAGCATGACAATGATCCCAAACACACCGCCCGAGCAACGAATGAGTGGCTTTGTAAGAAGCATTTCAAGGTCCCGGAGTGTCCTAGTCAGTTTCCAGATCTCAACCTCATAGAAAACCTTTGGAGGGAGTTGAAAGTCTGTGTTGCCCAGTGACAGCCCCAAAACATCACTGCTCTAGAGGAGATCTCCATGGAGTAATGGGCCGAAATACCAGCAACAGTATGTGAAAACCTTGTGAAGACTTACAGAAAATGTTTGACCTCTGTCATTGCCAACAAAGGGTACATAACAAAGTATTGAGATGACATTTTCTTATTGACCAAATACTTATTTCCCACCATAATTTGCAAATAAATTATTTAAAAATCAGACAATATGATTTTATGGATTCTTTTTCTCTTTATGGGGGAGATTTATCATTGCTTTTAGAGCATTTTTTGGTCTATGTTTTGGCACAGTTCAGGTTCAAGCAGCATATTTAGTGACTTTTATGCATCTTTTGATGTAAACTGTTTCACTCTCTTTGCCTACCCATAGAACTTTTTCTGTTTGACCATGCAGTAGTCACGTATTTATAATTAGCTATTTTGCTATTTTGTGCGCAAAGGTACCATTTTACCTGTAGGCATGAGAATCCCTTTTACCGTCCGCAATTCAACCTTTAACCTCTTGTGAACGACAGCGACCCACTCCCCTTCTATGACATGCGCTCAGGAGCTGAGCACGGGTCATAGCTGAGTGATCCTGGTGCCTATCTGCGGCCGATCACGGTGATGCACAGTTTTAACCCCTTAGACACTGCAATCAAATTTGATTGTAGCGTCTAAAATGCAAGTAAAAATGTCCCGGCAGCTCTGTAAAATTAGGTAAAAACACCTAACCTTCCAAATTCAGGACCTGGGAAAGTGTCTGCTTTCCTCCTTCACAAGCATCTAGAAAAAGTGTATGTGGTAGAGCTTTTCCCACCATAGCAAAGCTGCGCAAAATTCATCATCCTGCTGTACCTTCTTGATAAATAAGATGAACGCTAATCAAACCCAGCACCCAAATAAATGTGGGAAAATAGCTCTATTGTAGACATTCTTTAATAAATCTGGGCCTATGTCTCTCATAGTTGAGGTATACCTATGATGAAAGTTACAGGCCATCTTTTTCAGTGGGAGAACCTGCACAATTGGTGGCTGACTAAATACTTTTTTGCCCCCCTGTATACTCTTATTATGTTCTGTCTCATAATTATTTGGTCAGCACCATGGGAATTAACTGGCTTAGGAAAATATGGCACTTGTTTTACAACTCAATCAAAAGAACACATTGGGGGAGATTTATCAAAACCTGTCCAGAGGAAAAGTTGCTGAGTTGCCCATAGCAACCAATCAGATCGCTTCTTTCATTTTTTAAAAGGCCTCTGAAAAAATGAAAGAAGCGATCTGATTGGTTGCTTTGGGCAATTGGGCAACTTTTCCTCTGAACAGGTTTTGATAAATCTCCCCCATTGTGTACAATGCCAATGCCTGGGCAGTAAATGGCATATTAGTTTGTTCCTTTCTCTGCCACTGGATTTGTATGGGTTTTAATGATTTCAAGCTGCAAGTATCATCAGAGGAATATTGTCACAATTCATTTTTAGTAATTAGCCATAGTTTCGGCAGCTCACCACATCATTTACACTGCCAAATATTCATTTGTTTTATTTTTGTTGATTCTCTGCTATATTATTATGTAATACAAGACAAAAAAAAAATCATTGCATTTAAACAGAGAACCAATATTCACTTTGCTTACATTGTTTGGTCCTTGATTTTTAAATACCTGTCATTATATTTGTTCATTCTACTTGCCCAATTGTAAAGTGCTGCTGAGTGTGTTGGCACTCAATAAATAAGGGTTATTATTATGGACCTGGAAATGTCATAGTAGTACTTTTATGTAGAAGTTCATACAATGATACTTTTACATAGCTTAAGCCATTATTTTGTAATGTAAACAATGAGAAAAAGCAATGGTGGAAACCTCAGCGGCAAATTAATCAGAATTTGACACATAACATCAGCTACATAAAGAACAGTTTTGTTACCAGAAAGTTATTCAAGGTTTAGTCAAGCCAGGGCACTGCGTTCCTATTGAATAAATGCTACTGCCCTTGGTCCTGAATCAGTTTATAGTCCACAGAGTACTGCCAAGCTATGAAAAGACCTGAATTTAAATTGAATGTGGTCATTTCCCTTACTCAAAAAAAGATGGTAGTTTCTGCTTTTTCTTTACATAGATCAGTGTTTAACGAGTGTGTTGCAAGTGTGCCGCAAAGCATTTGTAAGTATGCTGCAGAGGCGTGCAACTAAGAACCATCCCTTTATCCCCATGTGCATCACTGTCATGTTTACATGCTGGCTACATGCTGTCATGTTTACATGCTGCAGCTACACAGAGGAGATGTGACCTCCGCCCCCACGCAGCACGCAGTACAGACACCGATGACATCGCTCATTGGCGCCTGTACTGTGGAGGGGAGAAGATGCGGGCCCCTGCTGCTGAGGAGATCACTGTGTGGGGCAACAGGTGAGCATAATTTTATTTTATATTTTAACTCTGCCTATACCTATGGGGAAGAGGGGTGGAGGGGTAACTCTGCCTATACCTATGGGGAAAAGGGGGATGAGCAACTCTGCCTAACCTTATGGGGAAAGGGGGAGGGGAGGGGGGAACTCTTCCTATACCTATGGGAAAAAGGGGAGGGGGGTAACTCTGCCTATGCCTATGGGCAGGGCCGGTTTTAGACTAAGTGTGGCCCTGGGCAAAAATGAAAAATGGGGCCCCCAGATTGCGTGACCAAAGATCACTATGATGCGCCCCTGAATTGTGCTGCATATCGGCCAATGCGAGTAAATGAGACTGCGCTGCAAACCACAAATGGCTGTGACTACAACATGAGAAATTTAATAATTCCATCCAGGATGAATTTGTGGCTGTGGTAATTTGGGGTCGCAATGTGACCCCATTTAGTGCAGATCAGCTCCCCCCTTTGCAAGTGCGAAGTGCACGGACAGCTGTGGAGCAACAGCAACTTGTCAGGACAGATGTAGAGAAATCCAGCACAAAACGGCATCATAAAATGTATGGTCACAGGAAACCACAGGGTCACAGAAAGCCATACATTTTATGATGCTGCTTTAAGGGTTTAACCCCTTAAGGACTCAGGATTTTTCCGTTTTTGCACTTTCGTTTTTTCTTCCTTACCTTTTAAAAATCATAACCCTTTCAATTTTCCACCTAAAAATCCATATTATGGCTTATTTTTAGCGTCGCCAATTCTACTTTGCAGTGATATTAGTCATTTTACCCAAAAATGCACGGCGAAACGGGAAAAAAAATCATTGTGCGACAAAATCGAAAAAAAAGCGCCATTTTGTAACTTTTGGGGGCTTCCGTTTCTACGCAGTGCATATTTCGGTACAAATTACGCCTTATCTTTATTCTGTAGGTCCATACGGTTAAAATGATACCCTACTTATATAGGTTTAATTTTGTCGCACTTCTGGAAAAAATCATAACTACATGCAGGAAAATTTATACGTTTAAAAATGTCATCTTCTGACCCCTATAACTTTTTTATTTTTCCACGTACGGGGCGGTATGAGGACTCATTTTTTGCGCCGTGATCTGAAGTTTTTATTGGTATGATTTTTGTTTTGATCTGACTTTTTGATCACTTTTTATTCATTTTTTAATGTTATAAAAAGTTACCAAAATACGCTTTTTTGGACTTTGGAATTTTTTTGCGCGTACGCCATTGACCGTACGGCTTAATTAATGATATATTTTTATAGTTCCGACATTTAATCACGCGGCGATTACACATATGTTTATATATATATTTTTTTTACACTGTTTTATTTTTTTTATGGGAAAAGGGGGGTGATTCAAACTTTTATTAGGGAAGGGGTTAAATGACCTTTATTAACACTTTTTTTTAACTTTTTTTTTGCAGTGTTATAGGTCCCATAGGGACCTATAACACTGCACACACTGATCTCTCATCCTGATCACAGGCGTGTATTAACACGCCTGTGATCAGCATTATCGGCGCTTGACTGCTCCTGCCTGGATCTCAGGCACGGAGCAGTCATTCGTCGATCGGACACCGAGGAGGCAGGTAAGAGCCCTCCCGGTGTCCGATTAGCTGTTCAGGACGCCGCGATTTCACCGCGGCGGTCCCGAACAGCCCGACTGAGCAGCCGGGATACTTTCAGTTTCACTTTAGAAAGGGTTAATACCTTCTAAAGGGTTAATACCTTCACTTCTAAAGGGTTAATACCGCACATCGCCGCGATCGGCGATGTGTGGTATTAGCCGCGGGTCCCGGCCGTTGATTAGCGCCGGGACCCACGCGATATGATGCGTCCTGCGTCGTTAAGGGGTTAATAAACCACCTAAAGAGCAAGAACTGATTTGCGCTGGATTTCTCTACGTGTGACCACATTTACTTACAATAGCTGAGATTCAGCACGATTCAAGGAGAACAACATGGCGATCTTTGACTGTGCAACCCATTTTTGCCATGTAGCCCTAACCTAATACCTTGTTCTTTATACAGTAATAGTCACCGCACACAGATAAACAGTGATCTCAATGCTGCCTATCAGTAATAGCACCCACATATACTATAAGGCTAAGTTCACAGATAGAATGTCCACATGGAGAATCTCCGTGCAGATATTCCGCAAACTGCAGGAAACCGACATAATATGCCGCCACTAGGACTGCACAGGAATGCAAAGTCTCATAGACAGCCATGCATTCTGTGCAGACACAGAAAATGGAATTTCCATGCTGGAAACACCTGTGGATCAACCAGTGACCCGACCCATTTTGTGCCTCCAGCTGTTGCCACCCCCCTTCCCCAGCCTCACCCGCCCCTGGCCTGCTGAAAATGTTCCGAACACTGGGGCAGTGGACTACCCCTTTACGTACGCAGCATAGTTCCCCCCCCATGATAAGTTGGCAGCACAGTTCCCCCCACATTAGGTTGGCAGTATAGTTCCTCCCCACATTAGTTTGGCAGTATAGTTCCCCCACATTAGTTTGGCAGTATAGTTCCCCCACATTAGTTTGGCAGTATAGTTCCCCCACATTAGGCTGGCAGTATGTTCCCCCACATTAGGTTGACAGTATAGTTCCCCCCAACTTAGGTTGGCAGTATAGTCTCCCACATTAGGTTGGCAGAATAGTTCCCCCACATTAGGCTTGCAGTATAGTTCCCCCCACATTAGGTTGGCAGTATGTTCCCCCACATTAGGTTGGCAGTATGTTCCCCCACATTAGGCTGCCAGTATGTTCCCCCACATTAGGCTGCCAGTATGTTCCCCCACAGACATACAGCCTACAACCATATACAGTGTATGGCTGAAGGCTATATGTCTATGTATTGCCTTGCTTCAGTGCTCCGACCACCGCTCCTCCTGGCTTATAGGCCATAGTAGTAGGTCCCTGGACTGAAGGAGCAGTGGTCGGAGCACTAAAGATGACATGCCACTGGTAACTTACCATGCTGGCCAGCGGGCATCCTCCTGCTCGATGCTACGCGCCTCCATTCCTAAGGGCGTACGCACAGGATGTCAGTGACGTCCGCCGTTCGCTATATCCCGGCAGCCCCTGCATTTTTAAAGTTAATGCAGGGCCGCAGAGAGTTAATGGGGGTAACCTTGTGTCCCGAAAAGATCTTTCGGGACATAGGGATGTCCTTAATAGTGATGGGGGAAATTAATCTGTGGGGGGGGGGGGGGGCAATTGCCCCGTCGCCGCCGCCCCCCCCCTCCCAATCTGCCACTGATACTTACACTACCAATACTGCCAGGGACGTTTTTTTGCCCCGCCTCCCCCCCCCCATTTTTGCAACCCTAGTCAAAAGCTAATTTTGCCACCCCTTCACTCTGCCCTTTGACACACCCCACCTTACTACTGGGGTGACACACTGTAACAAGCCCCTTCACATGTAATTAGCATTCTACTTGGGTGACACACTGTAACAAACCTTCTCCTCATGTAATCTCCTTACTACTGGGGTGACACACTGTAACAAACCTCCTCCACATGTAATCTCCTTACTACTGGGGTGACACACTGTAACAAACCTCCTCCACATGTAATCTCCTTACTACTGGGGTGACACACTGTAACAAACCTCCTCCACATGTAATCTCCTTACTACTGGGGTGACACACTATAACAAACCTCCTCCACATGTAATCTCCTTACTACTGGGCTGACACAATGTAACAAATCTCCTCCACATGTAATCTCCTTACTACTGGGGTGACACACTGTAACAAACCTCCTCCACATGTAATCACCTTACTACTGGGGTGACACACTGTAACAAACCTCATACACACATCATACTTACACATAAATCTATCATGCACACATAATACATATACACACATCATACATACACATAAAGCTATCATGCGCACATAATACATATACACACATCATACAAAATCATACACATACATATATCAAACACATCCCCAACCCAAAGCCTTTCCTTACCCCCAGGAGGTGATTGCTGGAGATCGGGTTGGCTGAGGCTGCCTTGCTTCTGCGCCAGGGTCACGTCAGTAGGAGCTCCCAGCAGCCCCTGGCCTCCTCAGACCTGCAGGGCCACAGATAGTAGAAGGAAAAAAAAAGTGCTGGCAGCGATCGCCCGGGCCCCCGACCAGTGGAGAGCAAGCAGGATATGAGGGGGATTTACTAGTGGATTTACTTGATAAAGACTGTGCAGACAGTTGAAACTTTGCTTGCCACAATGAGAAAACAATCTTTACCTGATTGGAGTGCTGTGGGATGCTTTATTTGGTACCTACATACCCAGCTACCTAATTATGTACATACCTGGCCTTCATACATGGCTGCCTAACTACCTAGCTAGCCCTCTACCTACCTGGCTTGTCACCTACCTAGATATCTGGCTTCCCGATCTACCTACCTAGTTACCTATTTATCTGGCTACCTACCTACCTGCCCTTTTACTATGCAGGACACCAAGGAGAGCATTATTACAGTTTGTGGGCCTATGGATGAAAAAATTGTGAAGAGGAGGGGAGGGCACTGGAAAAATGCAGAGTCTGATGTGTTTTCCCTGCAGATGTTAAGAGATCCACATGGTGGTCTTATCCGGACAGAGAAGAAAAGGAAAGAGGACGCCGCTGATCAGAAAATACGTGATTGTGAGTCCCAAATGTAACTGTAGTCACTTATATTGTATATAGATACTTTATAGTATACTGGTCTGTGTATAGTGGTTTTATTCAGTACAGTATGGCGGTATTATCCAGTTATTGTGTGGTGGTATATATTTACTCCTTATTGGTCATGGAAATTTACCTATGTTAAAGTGTTTCTTACATATATAAATTTTAGTTTATTGTGTGTGGGATTTGAGTGTAATAGGGGCGTGGCAGAAGATTGACGAGCTGCAGAGCCTAGCAGGGGCCCCTGCCTTTTTTTGGTCCGGGGGCCCAGAGTGTTGTCATTCCGCCCCTGCCCCCATTCACTGCTGCACCGCAACCCTTTTCCGCCCGGCGCCTGCATCTGTGGAGTCAGAACAGCAGGGGGAGGAGTGTTGCGGTGGCGTGCAACGTGACGTCACGACGCTGACGCCGCCTTCACGTTTTTTTTAAAAGCAGCGGAAGGATCCGTCACCAGCGGTTGGATGGAGGCATCATCAAAATGTAAGTAAATAAATCTAAGTGAAGGGAGGGGGTGTAATTAAGGGGGGGGGATTAAGTAATTAAATTAAATAAATAAGGGTTTTATTTTATTAACCAGCCTAGCGGTATTCCCGAGCGTGACTCGGGGTTAATTTTCGCTGCTAGAAGCGGTAACCCCGAGTCACGCTCGGGGTAGAATTGCAGAGTTGCTGTGCGGGCTGCACAGTATATCGCAAAAGCAATCAAATCGCGATTTTTGCTTTTTGCGATGTAGTGATGCAGCCCCCGGGAAAATATGTGATTATCTGCTCTGGTCGGCCCCCGTGGCGGGGGCCGGCCAGAGCAGGTAAAGACATATACTAAAAGTCAGTGTTTCTCAACCAGGGGGCCTCCAGATGTTGCAAAACTACAACTCTCAGCATGCCCGGACAGCCAAAGGCTGTCCGGGCATGCTGGGAGCAGTAGTTTCACAACAGCTGGAGGCCCCCTGGTAGAAAACCCTGAACTAAGTGTAAAAGTAAGAAGGAAGAAAATAAAAAAACCTTTTGCTCACCTAGTCCCGGTCCCTGAAGATGTCGTTCCCCTCCGTGCGCTCTGGTCACTGCTCTATTCATCTTACAGGACCTTTCCCTTTTCAGCCAATCACAGGCCGCAGTGGTGTAAAGCCTGTGATTGGCTGAAGGGGAAAGGGCTTGTTCTGCAGCAAATACACTAGGTTTGAAATCTGCCTGGCAAACCTAGTGTATTTGCTGCAGGACAAGAAGGTGACAAGGTGACAAGGGGGGAATGTGACACAGGGGAGAATGAAACAAGGGGGGGGGGGAATGTGACAAGGGGGGGGGAATGTGACATAGGGGGGAATGTGACAGAGGGGAGAATGTGACAAGGGGGGGGGGGATGTGACAGGGGGGAGGAATGCGACAAAGGGGGGATGTGACAGGGGGGGAGTGGAATGTAACATGGAGGGAGGAGAAGGTAACAAGGGGGGGGGAGAATGTAACAAGGGGGGAATGTGACAGGGGGGGATGAATGTGACAGGGGGGGGGGAGAGTGTAACAAGGGGGGAATGTGACAGGGGGGGATGAATGTGACAGGGGGGGGAGAATGTAACAAGGGGGGAATGTGACAGGGGGGGATGAATGTGACAGGGGGGGGGGGAGAGTGTAACAAGGGGAGGAATGTGACAGGGGGGGATGAATGTGACAGGGGGGGGGAGAGTGTAACAAGGGGGGAGAATGTGACAGGGGGATGAATGTGACAGGGGGGGGAGAATGCAACAAGGGGGGGGAATGTGATATGGGGGGGGAATGTGACAGGGGGGGAATGTGATATGGGGGGGGGGAAATGTGACAAGGGAGGGGGAATGTGATGGGGGGAGATGTGGAATTTCAATGCAAAAAATTGTACCGCTTTTGGTACAAATTTCCAGACGGAATCGTACCGCTAGGGAGGTTAAGGGGGTGTGCTGGTTTTTATTTTATTAAGGGGGTGTACATGGTTTTAATTTATTAAGGGGATGTTAAGGGGTTTATTTTATTAAGGGGGGTGCAGGGGATTCCAATTAATGAGAGTGTTCAGGTGTTATTTTTTTTTTAATAAGGGGGTGTGCTGGTTTTTATGTGTAGGGGTGCATGAACTTTATGTGATGTCAGTGCAGGGTTTTTATATGAAGGGGAGGGGGTATGGATATAATGTGTAGGGTGGGTGCAGGGTTTTTATGTGTAGGGGTGCCGGAGCTGAGTTTTATGGAATAGGGGTGCAGGGGTTTTGTATAAAGGGAAAGAAAGGGCAAGGGTTTTCTAGAAGGGGGAAGACAAGGGATTTGTAGACAGGGGCACGGCAGGAGTTTTCTAGAAGTTTTTCACCAGGCCCTTTATACAAAATCCCTGTCCTAGCCCCCTTCTTCAAAAACTCCTGCATTTGTGCAATAAATATCATTAAAAACATTGGAAAAAGTTTGTGCGTGTTTTCTTACTTTCTTGGGTTGGGGGGTATGGGGGCAAACACAGGGTCCATCCCTGCTCTAGGTACACCCCTGGTCACATGTAACTACATGTGGAAAACTCTGTCATAACGATTGTATACACCAAAAAAAAAGAGTTTACTACAAACCACAAAACTTCTGCTTTATTGAATATAATATTAAAATGACAGCAATATGATGGTCAGAAGTGGTGATACAAAGATAAATACCAGACGCATTCGAGAAACAAATATGTAAACAAATGCATATTGCACTGTAGAACACTCACAGCTACTATGCCCTATATTATATCCAATCTCTATTGTAAACAACACTCATAAGTAGACATACATATGCCAATATAGAGCTATGTCACATCTGAGCTACGCCTCCATGTTACGTCTCAATCCCCTTCATAAACTGCCCGCAATGCAGGCTATTAACACAATAGTAACTATGGGGGGTATTTATCAATAGTTGCTGTGCCTTGTCATTTTTTACCCTTCTTTTTTTCGCGTTGTTTTTCACGGACGTGCGCCAAATTTATCAATTGGCGCACGTCCGTTAATAACTTTGGCGCAAGTTCCGAAAACCACATTAGACCGCATTTTCCAGTCAGGAACGGCCGCCAGAACCCCCGCGCTTCAAAACTACTTTCTCTGCTGCTTTTAATCGTGAGTTTCAGTAGGTATTAGTTTGTTAATGAAGCTTGTTGGTTTGAAACATGTAATTTGGTGATGTTAAACATGTCACTCACTAATTGGGCTTTTAACTGTTCTTCCCTAAGGTCCTTATATATACATATATATATATATATATGTTACACATTTCCCTAAAGTCATGCGAAAATGCTAACCTTTGTCATTGACTCTTGCTTAATGGGGTACCTAGAGAGGTTTACGGGTTGCCAGTTTAAGATAACTAAGGGTTATGTGGAGAGGGAAGATTTAGCCGATTTTCTGGACATGTAATTTCATGGCGGCCAGATGCGACTAAGTTGCGGGAAAAGTTAATCATGTTGCACCAAACCAGCATTGTCGCAGATAATAAATTTGCGTCCACTGCAGCCAAAGTAGCTATGCCGCGCTACATTGCAGTTCAACATGATTTTTTATGAACCACGATTGTGGCAAGCAAAGTCGCAAAAATGCAAGACATATGCACCAAAGAACCGCCAAAAAACCGGAGTAAAACAAATGATAAATACCCCCCTATATCACCAAATGAAAAACTAAGTAGGGATATGTTGCTGAGAGACCATAAGGATAACCACCACCAAGAAAAATTGATCAGCAACAGCAAGTACACAGAAATGTACAAAACTTTATTGATAATCCATTTAAAAACAAATGTTAAGACAATATGAAAGGAGCACAGTGCACATAGCTGGATAAACAGCAGGGAAATGTAGACTTAAACATTGGTATACAAAATAATATAATAGCATGTATAAGCCACATCAATAAGAGCAACCATGGAACAGGGATACAGACAAACTCAGTAAGAACACTCAAGATGTTGGATGAACATAGAAGACAGATCAGAGGGGGTTACCAATGCAGAGCCATACACCTCCTGCACTTAAAGTAACTATGAAGGTATTGGACCACTAAAGTGCATAAATCAAGATTATGTAAGAAGGTGTCTCAGTGCTTACCCATATAAACTGTGTTCCACTTCTTCCCTTAAAATTTTAAAGGGGCGGGTGTGACGTCACACGAGGGCAGAGTCGTGACATCACGATCTTCTGTTCTTGCGGTCGGGATGATATTAGCCTGAGGGCCTCCAGCGGTTCCGGATGCCGTTACAGGTGGGTGCCGCATGGTAGAATGTGGAGGTCCCCAGCGGCGGGACCCCCGCCATCAGACATCTTATCGCCTATCCTTTGGATAGGGGATAAGATGTCTAGGGGTGGAGTACCCCTTTAATCCCGTAAGGACGCAGGACGTACTCAAACGGCCCCTTTTCCGAGTCCTTAAGGACTCAGGACGTTTGAGTACGTCCTGTCAAATCCCGGCCCCCCGCCGCTAGCTGGAGGGGAGCCGGTGCCCAATGCCTGCTGAAATCGTTCAGCAGGCATCGGGGCATAACGCCCAAGGGGGTCATTATGCCCCCCCCATGTCGGCGATGGCCGCAGATCGCCGGACAATTCAGTCCAGCAATCTGCGGCAGATTCCGGGTCAATCGGGTCTCCAGTGACCCGGTGACCCGGAATTACAGGCCGACCAATCAGGGCGCCTGCTGCGGGTGTCACTCCCGCAACCCGCTCCGCCCCTCTTCCGGAGGACGTGAGCGGGTGCGGGACGTGCACCCCGGGTGCTGGGGACCCCGATCCCTGGCGTCAATGTTGGGATCGGGGCCCCAGGAGCGACGGCCGCGGCGGCGACGACGAGGGACTGACCTGTGCGGCGAGGATCGTTGGAGGTGAGTGACAGCCTCCTGCTGTTGCTTAGCAACAGCTCCCAGCATGCAAAAAGGGCATGCTGGGAGCTGTAGTTATGCAACAGCAGGAGGCAGACCACCACAACTCCCAGCATGCCCTTATGGGCATGCTGGGACTTGTAGTTTTGCAACAGCTGGAGGCACATTTTTTCTATGGAAAAGTGTACCTTCAGCTGTTGTGTAACTACAACTCCCAGCTTGCACAAACAGCTAAAGTGCATGCTGGGAGTTGTAGTAGTGCATCTGCTGGTTGCATAACTACAACTCCCAGCATGCCCTTTGGCTGCCGGTGACTGCTGGGAGTTGTAGTTTTGCAACAGCTGAAGGCACACTGAGTTATGTAGCAAACCAGTGTGTCTCCAGCTGTTGCATAACTACAGTCCCCAGCATCCCCAGCCAAAGTAGTATGCCTCCAGCTGTTGCATAACTACAAGACCCAGCATGCCCTTCCGCTGTCCGTACATGCTGGGGGTTGTAGCTTTTGCAACAGCTGAAGGCACACTGGTTGCAAAACACTGAGCTTGTTACCAAACTCGGTGTTTCACAACCAGTGTGCCTCCAGCTGTTGCAAAACTACAACTCCCAGCATGCACTGATAGACCGTACATGCTGGGAGTTGTAGTTTTGCAACAGCTGGATGTTTCTTCCCCCCCCCCCCAATGTGAACGTACAGGGTACACTCACATGGGCGAAGGATTACAGTAAGTATCCGGCTGCAAGTTTGAGCTGCGGCAAATTTTCTGCCGAAGCTCAAACTGCCAGCGAGAAACTACTGTGAACCCCCGCCCGTGTGACTGTACCCTAAAAACACTACACTAACACACAATAAAAAGTAAAAAACACTACATATACACATACCTCTATACAACCCCCCTCCCCTCCCCAATAAAAATGAAAAACGTCTGGTACGCCACTGTTTCCAAAACGGAGCCTCCAGCGGTTGCAAAACTACAACTCCCAGCATGCACTGATAGACCGTACATGCTGGGAGTTGTAGTTTTGCAACAGCTGGATGTTCCCCCCCCCCAATGTGAACGTACAGGGTACACTCACATGGGCGGAGGATTACAGTAAGTATCCGGCTGCAAGTTTGAGCTGCGGCAAATTTTCTGCCGCAGCTCAAACTGCCAGTGAGAAACTACTGTGAACCCCCGCCCGTGTGACTGTACCCTAAAAACACTACACTACACTAACACACAATAAAATAAAAAGTAAAAAACACTACATATACACATACCCCTACACAGCCCCCCTCCCCAATAAAAATGAAAAATGTCTGGTACGCCACTGTTTCCAAAACGGAGCCTCCAGCTGTTGCAAAACAACAACTCCCAATATTGCCAGATAGCCACTGACTGTCTAGGCATGCTGGGAGTTTTACAACAGCTGGAGGCACCCTGTTTGGGAATCACTGGCGTAGAATACCCCTATGTCCACCCCTATGCAAGTCCCTAATTTAGGCCTCAAATGCGCATGGCGCTCTCACTTTGGAGCCTGTCGTATTTCAAGGCAACAGTTTAGGGTCACATATGGGGTATCGCCGTACTCGGGAGAAATTGTGTTACAAATTTTGGGGGGTATTTTCTGTTTTTACCCTTTTAAAAAATGTAAATTTTTTGGGAAAAGAGGCATTTTAGGTTAAAAAAAAAATTTTTTTTTTTTACATATGCAAAAGTCGTGAAACACCTGTGGGGTATTAAGGTTCACTTAACCCCTTGTTACGTTCCCTGAGGGGTCTAGTTTCCAAAATGTGATGCCATGTGTTTTTTTTTTTTGCTGTCCTGGCACCATAGGGGCTTCCTAAATGTGACTCCTTCTCTTCTGAGACCTGTAGTGTGCCAGCAGAGCACTTTTCACCCCCATATGGGGCATTTTCTGAATCGGGAGAAATTGGGCTTCAAATTTTGGGGGGTATTTTCTGCTTTAACCCTTTGTAAAAATGTAAATTTTTGGGGAAACCAAGCATTTTAGGAACATTTTTTTTTTTACATATGCAAAAGTTGTGAAACCCCTGTGGGGTATTAAGGTTCACTTTACCCCTTGTTACGTTCCCCAAGGGGTCTAGTTTCCAAAATGGTATGCCATGTGGGGTTTTTTGCTGTCCTGGCACCATAGGGGCTTCCTAAATGCGGCATGCCCCCAGAGCAAAATTTCCGTCAAAAAAGCCAAATGTGACTCCTTCTCTTCTGAGACCTGTAGTGCGCCAGCAGAGCCCTTTTCACCCCCATATGGGGTGTTTTCTGAATCAGGAGAAATTCTGCTTCAAATTTTGGGGGGTGTTTTCTGCTATTACCCTTTTTAAAAATGTAAAACTTTTGGGAAACCAAGCATTTTAGGGAAATTTTTTTTTTTTTTTTTTACATATGCAAAAGTCGTGAATCACCTGTGGGGTATTAAGGTTTACTTTACCCCTTGTTATGTTCCCCGAGGGGTCTAGTTTCCAAAATGGTATGCCATGTGTTTTTTTTTGCTGTTCTGGCACCAAAGCGGCTTCCTAAATGTGACATGCCCCCCAAAAACCATTTGTCGCTCCTTCCCTTCTGAGCCCTCTACTGTGCCCGCCGAACAATTAACATAGACATATGAGGTATGTGCTTACTCGAGAAAAATTGGGTTTCAAATACAAGTAAAATTTTTCTCCTTTTTAAGCCTTGCAAAAATTCAAAAATTGGGTCTACAAAAACATGCGAGTGTAAAAAATGAAGATTGTGAATTTTCTCCTTCACTTTGCTGCTATTCCTGTGAAACACCTAAAGGGTTAAAACACTGACTGAATGTCATTTTGAATACTTTGGGGGTTGCAGTTTTTATAATGGGGTCTTTTATGGGGTATTTCTAATATGAAGACCCTTCAAATCCACTTCAAACCTGAACTGGTCCCTGAAAAAAAGCGAGTTTCAAAATTTTGTGAAAAATTGGAAAATTGCTGCTCAACTTTGAAGTCCTCTGGTGTCTTCCAAAAGTAAAAACACATCAATTTTATGATGCAAACATAAATTAGACATATTGCATATGTGAATAAAAAAAAAAATATTTTGAATATCCATTTTCCTTACAAGCAGAGAGCTTCAAAGTTAGAAAATGCAAAATTTTCACATTTTTCATAAAATTTTGGGATTTTTCACCAAGAAAGGATGCAAGTTACCACAAAATTTTACCACTATGTTAAAGTAGAATATGTCACGAAAAAACCATCTCGGAATCAGATTGATAACTAAAAGCATTCCAGAGTTATTAATGTTTAAAGTGACAGTGGTCAGAATTGCAAAAAATCCTTAAGGTGAAAAAGGGCTCAGTCCTTAAGGGGTTAAAGAGAATGTTAATGGACTGAAATATAACACACAGCCTGTAGATAAGTATCTCTTTTTACATGAAAGTGTCATTGATATGAAAGTGTCATTGATATTTATCATATTTCCTGTATTTTTGGATGGCAAAAAGAATGTTGCAGACTGTCATTAATAGTGCTGAATAGTCTGATGAAACAGAAGAAAACAAATATCTAATCTTATCCCAGTTGCCACTTTATTTTCAAACCAGTTACATTAGGCGGGTCTGGGAATTTTCATCTTATGTCCAATACATTCAAGGAAGAGCTTCATCACTGCCCTACAAATAACCAGCGAATCAATTTTCCTATAAAAGTAATATTATCATGAAAATGATCAATGCAAAAAAATGTCAGAAGGTATAGATTTGTTATAGCGATTGAAATCTGTAATGTTACATGGCATTGTCATCATGATTAACAATGTAAATTAGTCTCATTATGTCACTCCCCATTTCATAACCTCTATTTCTTCCTGCACATGACCACTGCCAACTCTGTTTACAGATTATTAGGTGGCCAAGCAACAAAGTTACACTGGACTCCTGTTGTTTTTTCTCAGATTATTATTTATTATTATTATTATTCGGCCACACATTTAAAATGCTTATATCTGCTGCACTGTTACTCCAAAACTCATGAGACTTGTCAGCCATTTTGTTTTAGATAACAATATTTAGTGCTATATGCAAAGACATGTCTTTCTTAAATCATTACAGATACAGATTTACAAATAGCCATGTATGGTTACACTGTGACCTAAACCTAGACATTTTATTTGATGTGATTCAATCATATGGTTTGGTGGCCATAATGAATAATGTAAATATCAACAATTATTCATATTATTTATATGGGCTTTTTGTAACATGAATGTAATTGCCTTAATGTTACTTCAAAATTCATGAAATTTTACCCAAAGGTAGAGACTATGCATAATCTTTTGTAACATAGGTCACATGGTCAGGCAGCCATATTGGTTTGGGTGGCACTTTTTTGCATAATATTGAAACTTCTGCTATTCTTCAATTGCTAAAAATACAGATTTCAAAATTGTTATATTTGGTTACATTGTGATCACGATTATGACTTGTTCATTACAAGTCTATTGATCACATGGTTTAGCCACCATATTGGATTGCGCAATATTCTACAAACATCTTCTCTGAAACAGTTTGTAAGAATTACTGATAATTTGGCAGACATGTTCATGGTTACCTCCTGTACCAAGGATGTTAAAGCTGGTTAATTTGCATTATCAATATGGCCGCTGCTAGCCAATCACTGCAAGGCATTAAGCCCTTGTGTTTAACCCCTTAAGGACTGGGGTTTTTTCCGTTTTTGCATTTTCGTTTTTTGCTCCTTGCCTTTAAAAAATCATAACTCTTTCAATTTTGCACCTAAAAATCCATATGATGGCTTATTTTTTGCGTTACCAATTCTACTTTGTAATAACATCAGTCATTTTTCCCAAAAATCTACGGTGAAACGGAAAAAAAAATCATTGTGCGACAAAATTGAAAAAAAAATGCCATTTTGTAACTTTTGGGGGCTTCCGTTTCTACGTAGTACATTTTTCAGTAAAAATGACACCTTATCTTTATTCTGTAGATCCATACAATTAAAATGATACCCTAATTATATAGGTTTGATTTTGTCGTACTTCTGGAAAAAATCATAACTACATGCAGGAAAATTAATACGTTTAAAATTGTCATCATCTGACCCCTATAACTTTTTTATTTTTCCGTGTATGCGGCGGTATGAGGGCTCATTTTTTGCGCCGTGATCTGAAGATTTTCTCGGTACCATTTTTGCATTGATAGGACTTATTCATTTTTAAATCATATAAAAAGTGACCAAAAATGCACTATTTTGGACTTTGGAATTTTTTTGCGCACACGCCATTGACCGAGCGGTTTAATTAATGATATATTTAAATTAAATTAACACTGCACACACTGATCTTCATCATTGATCACTGGTTTCTCATAGGAAACCAGTGATCGACGATTCTGCCGCATGACTGCTCATGCCTGGATCTCAGGCACTGAGCAGTCATTCGGCGATCGGACAGCGAGGAGGCAGGTAGGGGCCCTCCCGCTGTCCTGTAAGCTGTTCGGGATGCCACGATTTCGCCGCGGCTATCCTGAACAGCCCACTGAGTTAACCGGCAGCTTTCACTTTCGGTTTTAGCCTGCGCGCTATTGGCGGCGGGTCCCGGCTTTACTATGACGCCGGGCCCGCCGTGATATGATGCAGGGTTACCGTGTAACCCCGCGTTATATCAGGGGAGCAGGACCAAGGACGTACCAGTACGTCCTTGGTCCTTAAGGGGTTAAATGCCTATAATATGTTTATTGTTGACCAAAATCTTATGAAACATGGCACAATGGTAGAGTGCTATTTTGTGCTCAATTTTTTTCTACATAAAGTTCTTAGGTCAAATGACCAGGCAGCCATCTTAGTTTTATGTTATATTGTTGTTCAAAATTCAAACATCTGCTTCTTTGCACCTGCTAAAGCTACTGATGTATTTTGGATTGCAAAAAGTTGATAAAGCTGGTTCATTTGCATATTCAATATGGCCACCGCAAACCAATAACATTGAGATAGCATTTAGAGATGAGCGAATCAAAGCTGATGAACCCGAATCTGTTGCGAATTTCATGAAATATTCAATTTGCAACTAATGCGAATATCGCTGCGATCCTATCGCACAAATCGCTTTATTAAACTGCATTTTACAGCGTTCCAGGCTAAAGGAGACCTAAGATGTCACCTATAGCTACTGAAGAAAAGGCCCGCGGCCTTGAAACGCATCTAGCCCATTATCTGCACCTTATCCATAAGTGTATATCACTTCAAATAGACTATATCTGCCATATTCCAATTGCAACAGCTGGATGCCCGCGATTCCGGGACCACTGCTGCACGCGTGCTGTTAGCACCTTATTCATACGTGCAATCCGCACCACCTGTTACCTGCATCCTCTCACAGCCCCGGTTGGCAGAGTTACTCCTGGACATCATCCTCCCCAAGGCCGGACGCCTCCCGTGCCAGCCCAGGACACTCGGACCCCCGGAGATTCAGCCATTCACCCAGCATACCACCCAGGCGGGCATTGATATCCAGAGTGCCGGACTCAGCTGTGCCAGCCCGGACCTGAGGACTCCAAAGGAGGGTGAGTGGTGCTGTGCACCGAGACTTGACATCTTCATCGCTGACAGTGTTTGCCACATTGTCTGCATTACCTGTCCATGAATTTCCTATTGTAGCTATTGTCGCTACACTCACTACCATATACCGTTACTCCGGACACACCCAAACTAATTGTGACTTTTCATTCTGGACATTTCTTGTGGATTTTTCATTGAAATATCCCTATGAATTATATGGACTGAGAACGTTTTCTCCTGATATATGCAGCAGATATTTAATTAATTAATTTTCTTTGGTGCTACTTACCCATCATATTTATTTCATTTTAATCCTACTATATTCTGTATTTTTTATTATATCTATTTTTTACCCAGTATATTCCATTCGCCTTTAGCAAGGGCCCTGCTAGGCGATTGGTCATATATATCCTTTTTATATAATAAAGACCATTTCTTGGATCCCATCTCCACTAGTCTTTTCCTTTTTCTCTCCCCTGTGCTTTTGAGGACTGGTTCACATAAATATTTTTTATTTATAATTTCTACATATTACATTAGGCCTTTTGGGTGAAGGCAACACCTTTAACCTCAAGCACATTATTTCTTTTATCCTAAGTGAGCTACACATATTTTACAGAATCAGCTACATACCTACAAATAAGAAGTGTGCTTTTTTGTACCTGTTAATCTGAAACAAACCTACATACAGTGAAAGGGCAGGGAATAGTAATCACCGGCTGGTGTATTACGAAAATACGTTTTCCAAGTGTACTATAGAGCCTTTTTTTTCTGTCATATGTGCATACCACATACCTACAAATAAGTAGTGTGCTTTTTTGTACCTGTTAATCTGAAACAAACCTACATACAGTGAAAGGCCAGGGAATAGTAACCACCGGCTGGTGTGTTACAAAAATATGTTTTCAAAGTGTACTATAGAGACTTTTTTTCTGTCATATGTGCATACCTCATAGCTACATCTAAGTAGTGTACTTTTTTGAACCTGTTAATCTGCAACAAGCCCACATACAGTGAAAGGGGTGTAGTGAAGCATATTTTACTCCCCTACAATACGCACTAAGTATGTCAGGCAGAGAAGGGCCAGGACATTCTCAGAGGAGTGGCAGAGGCCTACATTTATCGGTCAGAGGTCGCAGCAGACTAGGGGCAAGTGGCAGCAGGAGTCACAGCGAGAGGCCTGAGCTCCCGGTATCAGCTACCGGTCGTGTCTCTACCGACAACCCATCTGTCGTCGTTGTTGATTGGTTGATGCGGTCATCCACTTCATCACAAGTAATATCTGATACCCCAGTCAACAGTCGGTGGGTTTCTCAGACACAACCCTCAGTTGGCATGGCCGGGAGCAGGCCCTGTCCCCAAATTGCCTCGGTCCTATACTGTTCGCTTCCCTAAAGAAGTATCTTACGCAGTGGGTTCAGCTCCACTATTCAGTGAGGAAGATGTATTAGACGACAGTCAGCAGCCACTGCCCAGCCAAGAAGTGAAGGAGACATCTTCCGCTTCCTACGCTAGGTGGGCAATTATTGATGAGGAGGGTGACGTGGGAGGTGGTGTTTCCAGCATTCAGGGTCCTGAATCATACACTGTTGAGGAACCTGAGGAGGACATCAGTGACGTGCAGACAGAACTCGATGATGAAGCCGTTTGCACTTGGGAGCCGGGTGCAGAGGGGGCTTCATCATCATCAGCAGAAGAGGGTTGCAGGTTGCCCGTGAGGCAGCAGATGAGCCAGCAAGGTGGTAGCATGAATGACAGTCAGCATAGTGGCAGAAGTGGAAATTCAGGAGCCAAACGTGCCCGGGGTAGGCCACCTGCTTCGCGGCAGCCTATTTTGCCAGGAGGTAGTGGAAAAAGGGTTCCTGGAGACAGCAGTAGCAGTCAATTATTGCGCACTGTTGGTGGTAAAATCAGATACTCGGCAGTCTGGCAGTTTTTCATCAAGCATCCGAAGGAATTTAACACAGCCACATGCAAGATATGTCGGCAGAAGGTGAAGCGTGGACAGGGTAGCAATGTTGGCACCACGGCCCTGCGTCAACATATGATGTGCCACCATAAAGTGGCTTGGGACAACCGTGGCTCAGATGTGGTGGTCCAGCCTGCCGCATCACCTAGTGGCACGCCACTCCCTCTTTCAGCCAGAAAAAGGGTCTACCACCTCAGGCGAAGGGAACTGTGTGTCATACCCTCCTGTCGCTCCAGATGCTTCTGCTCCTCTTACTTGCAGTCAGCCATTCCGCCAACAATCCATAGGCGGAGCCATGTCCAAGAGACAACAGTATCCGTCCACTCATCCAATGGTGCAGAAGCTGAATGTCCTCCATTCCAAGTTGCTGGTGCTGCAGTCCCTCCCTTTTCAAGCGGTGGACTCTGCACCTTTCAGAGAATTGATGGCCGAGGTGGAGAGTCCCAAGCCATCATTTCTTTGCGAAGAAGGCCGTACCAGCCCTGCATATTTTTGTACAAGAGAAGGTGTGCCAGTCCTTGAGCTGTGACAGTGTGCAACTCCGCCTCTTCATCCTCCACCATGTCCTCGGCCTCCACTGCACATACAAATCTCAGTGGCCCTTCATCGTACCATGTGTGTAGGGCACGGCGGTGTCCCGCTGTTCTTCACATGGTTTGCCCTGGCGAACGGAGTCACACAGGGGAGGTAGCTAAAATGAATTTGTTCATTCGTTCATTAATCGACGAAAACCGGAAATGGGAACCATGGTGACCGACAACGGGAAAAACATTGTGTCCGAGCTGGGACAAGGAAGGGTGAAACATGCGCCCTGCATGGCACACGTGTTGAATCTGGTTGTCAAGCATTTCCTCAAGTCTTCACCCCATTTGCAAAACATCCTAACAATGGGAAGGAAACTGTGCATGCACTTCAGCCACTCGTACACCGCAAAGCACACCCTCCTTGAGCTGCAGTGTCAGAACAGTATCTCACAACATAGTCTGATTTGTGACGTTGCCACACTTTGGAATTCCACCCTACATAAGTTGGACAGACTACACGAACAAAGAAAAACCATCACCAATTTCTTGATCCAAGCAGATAGGGGTGCTCCCCTGTGTAATTTCAATGTGAACCAGTGGCAGCTCATATGTGACACCTGCCATTTGCTGAGGCCCTTTGAGGAAGCCACATTATTTGTAAATCGCCTGGATTACAGGATGAACAACGTAATTCCACTCCTACATTTCTTACAACAAATGATTGAAACGATGGCTGGTCACGGCAATGGAGACGTTGAGCCTACATCTCAAGGCTACATGAGCCCTGTGGGGGCTGAACTGGAGGAGGAGGATGAGGGGCAGAGTGGAGCACAGTTTAAGTTTGTTGAAATGGGCGGTGTTTCTAGTCATCGGACAGGAGATGAGGAGCATGATCAGCTAGAGGAGCTAGAGGGTTATTATGAGGAAGGCAAGACAGAGGATCCAGACACACCGTGGCAGTATGCAGTGGAGATGGAGGCAAGGAGTTCCTCCGAGTCACTGGTGCAAATGGCAGGATGCATGCTCAGTTGCTTGCGTAGTGACCCCTGAATTGTCATAATTCGTCAGCGGGATGACTTCTGGCTCTCCACCTTATTGGACCCTCGCTACCATCACAGAATGGGGGCCTTTTTTACACCCACTGAGAGGGAGGACAAACCGACCTACTACAGAGAGATCCTACGTAGTCAGTTGGCCGATGCCTATCGGCGACATGGTCCATCCTCTCACAAGTCTTGGGGGGCCCTCTGCGCTCACCTTCCACTGCCATGGCTGCTGGGGAGGGGAGAAGAGGGGTGGCAGGAGCAGTACCAGCTCCATTATCAACAGCCTAAGTCTACAGTCGCTGATGAGTAGCTTTCTTCACCCGCATACTGAAGCAACTCATCAGCAGCAGGTAGACATGGAGCACGACCTGAACCAGGTGGTGGGATACCTTGACATGGCCATGCCAACAAACCTTGAAAATCCGCTGGACTTCTGGGCAGCCAAACTTGATTTATGACCGCAACTAGCAGAGTTTGCCCTAGAAAATAGTGTTGCTCTCAAATATTCGCAATGCAAATTTTATTCGCGAATATGGCATATTTGCGAATTTTATTCGCGAATATGGCATATTCGCGAATTCGCGAATATAGCACTATATATTCATAATTACAAATATTCGTTTTTTTTGTTTTTTTTCACAGTACACATCACAGTGATCATCCCTTTCTGCTTCTAGCTTGTGTGGTGTAAAGAAGGCTCTAATACTATTGTGTGAGACGCGCACAAATTTTCGCATATGCAAATTTTTGCATATGTTAATTTTCGCACATGCGAATTTCCGTTTATGCTAATTTTCACATATGCGAAAATTTAACGTGAATATTACGAATATGCAAATTTAGCGAATATATGACTAGTGTTGAGCAGCATAGGCCCTATTCGAATTCACGATATTTCGCGAATATATGGACGAATATTCGTCATATATTCGCTAAATTCGCATATGTGTAATATTCGCATTATATTTTCGCATATGCGAAAATTTGCAAATGCTAGTTTGCATTAAAAAAAAGGGGAATATGCGAAAATTCGTACGCCAGTCTCACACAGTAGCATTAGAGCCTTCTTTACACCACACAAGCTGGAAGCAGAGAGGGATGATCACTGTGATGTGTACTGTGAAAAAAAAAAAAGAAAAAAAAAAACATTTGTCGTAATTATGAATATGTAGTGCTATATTCGCGAATAAAATTCACATTGCGAATATTCGCGAGCAACACTATACATGACGAATATTGGTCCATATATTCACGAAATATCGCGAATTTGAATATGGCCTATGCCGCTCAACACTACTGGAAAAGCTGTCCTGCCCGGTCAGTAGTTTGCCATCAGAGAGGGTGTTTAGTGCGGCCAGGGCCATAGTCACCCCTTGGCGAACTCGTCTGTCCACAAAAAATGTGGAGAGACTGACCTTTGTGAAGATGAATCAGGCATTGATGAGACAGGATTTCCACCCACCAATGCCAGTTGCCTCAGAGTAGATTGACCATCTTCTACACCAACACTTCACAATCATGGTTAATGAACCCTCTTGGGTTATCAATTAAGATTATGAAACCCTCTTGGGTACTGCGAATGCCTGCTCCTGACTGATCCTGTGTCTTTCAGGAACTACTTGCTTCACTGATGTTTCGGGCCTTGGATTTTGGATGTTTAGCAGTAGCTAAATACATGCTTAACCTGTTAAGGACCCAGGGTGTACCTGTACATCCTGAGTCTGATCCCGTTCTATAACGGGGGGCCACAGCGTGGCCCCGCGTCATAGCGGGTCGGGCCCGGCCTCTAACAACAACCGGGACCCGTGGCTAATAGCGTGCGGCATTGATCGTGGTGCCGCACACTATTAACCCTTTAGACGCGGTGTTCAAAGTTGAACGCATCATCTAAAATGAAAGTGAAACCATGCCGGTTAGCTCAGGTAGCTGTTCGGGATCGCCACGGTGAAATCGCGGCATCCCGAACAGCTTACAAGAAGCTAAAGGATCCATACCTGCCTCCTCACTGTGTAATCGCCGAATGACTGCTCAGTGCCTGAGATCCAGGCATGAAAAGTCAAGCGGCAGAATCATCCATTTCTTATGAGAAACCACTGATCAAAGTAAAAGATCAGTGTGTGCAGTGTTATAGGTCCCTATAGCTATAGCTAAAAAAAAAACAGTGTAAATAAAAATAAAAATAAACATATGTGGTATCGACGCGTGCAGAATTGTCTGAATTATAAAAATATATTATTTCCTGGGTCTGGAAATAAAAATGTTGTTATGGTAGGTAGCACTAGCTATCCAAAATCTTCATTTTAAATTTCAAAAATTCTTGAGTTTTTTCTTGGGGATTGTGAAGCCTTGGGGTCTCCTTATGCTTAGCCAACTCCAGGCTGTGTCATTCAGTGTTATGATTCGGCTAGCTGGATGTGGATCCTCTGTGTCAGCGAGGGATTGGCGTGGACCGTGTCGGTGGACCGGTTCTAGGTTGCTACTGGTTTCCACCAGAGCCCGCCACAAAGCGGGATGGTCTTGCTGTGGCGGTAGCAACCAGGTTGTATCCACCGGCAACGGCTCAACCTCGCTGACTGCTGAGAAGGCGTGGGACAGGACTAGGCAGAGGCAAGGTCAGACGTAGCAGAAGGTCGGGGCAGGCGGCAAGGTTCGTAGTCAATATCAATAGCAGAAGGTCTGGAACACAGGCTTTGGACAACACTAAACGCTTTCTCTGGCTCAAGGCAACAAGATCCGGCAAGGAGGTGCAGAGGAAGTGAGGTTAAATAGACAGGGAGCAGGTGGAGGCTAATTAGACTGATTGGGCCAGGCACCAATCACTGGTGCACTGGCCCTTTAAATACCAGAGAGCTGGCGCGCGCGCGCCCTAAGGAGCGGAGCCGCGCGTGCCAGGACAGGTGGGGGACTTGGGATGCGATTTGCGAGTGGGCGCGTCCCGCTATGCGAATCGCATCCCCGCCGGCAGTGTCAGTGCAGCGCTCCCGGTCAGCGGGTCTGACCGGGGCGCTGCAGAGAGAGGAACGCCGCGAGCGCTCCGGGGAGGAGCAGGGACCCGGAGTGCTCGGCGTAACATTCAGGCAATATATGGTCTACTGATACCGCTGCTGGGCCTGGGTCTGGGACTGAAAATGTTGTTATGGTAGCACTAGCTATCCAAAATCTTCATTTTAAATTTCTAAAATTCTTGTGATGTCAGTCAATCATATGGTTTGGCAGCCAAATTGAATGGTGTAAATATCAACAATTATTCCTATTATTTCTATGTTGTTTTTTTTTTATATGCCTGTAATTGTCTCAATGTTCAAAACTCATCAAATTTTACCCAAACGTACCCTGTACTATGCATGATCCTTTGTAACATAAAATTCATAGGTCACATGCTCAGGCAACCATATTGGTTTGTGTGGCATGTTTTTGCACAATATTGAAACCTCTGCATTTCTGCAATTACTAAAGATACAGATTAAAAAATTGTTATATTTGGTTACACTGTGATCACAATTATGACTTGTTAATTACAAGTCTATGTATCACATGGTTTAGCTGGTATATTGGATTGCTTAATATTCTACAAACATCTTCTTCTCTGAATAGGTTTGTTAGACTAATGCATACTTTGACATGTTCATGGTTACCTCCTGTACCAAGTTTGTTAAAGCTGGTTCATTTGCATATTCAATATGGCCACCGCACACCAATAAAACTGAGATAGTATTAATAATACGCAAATATTTTAAATGTGTGTAAAATGCACACTGTTAATCTAAAAGTTATGTTTCTTTGCACAATGGTAGAGTACTCCCTTTCTGTACCACAATTGATTACCAGAATTGTCAGCCATATTGGATTGTGCAATATTCTGCTTGCATAGTTTTCTGTAAAATAACTGGTCAGAACAGTACATAAATTAGCACACAAGTTTGTGATCACTTTCTGTACCACAGGTGATCACATTGTTTGTCCACCATATTGGAATGCACAATATTCTGCAAACTTAAATAGAACAGAAAGCAGATATCCCGGCTCAATCCCTGGTCTGGATGCTGGGCACGGAGTGGGTGTGGACCTCACCCGGATAAATCACGAAGAAAGAGAGGGACTCCAGCTCAGCTCAGGAAGATACGGCTTTATTCACATCAACGAGGCAACAGGTAACAGGGAGGAAGTGACACATTTCGGCCAGGTGCTGGGCTTAGTCGTACAATAATTAGAAGTTCTTGGAACCCTTTTATATGGTTCCGAGAGTGAAGGCAGGTGCTCGGGGAATTATAATCACCGGCAAACTCTCATTCACGATCGGAGCCATTCACATAAGAATAGACGCAGAAATATAAAAGAGTGTACATGTTCATATCGTAGTATAAACAAATAATTAAAGGAAAAACATTTATTATATTATTTAAAAAAAAATATGAAAAAGTACACAATAAATAGAAATATTGTTAATATACTTGTGAGCAAGATAGTAAGTACGCATGAAAAAACTTAGCAATACATGTAATAGCTCACGGAAGTATAGAAAATAAGAATAAAAAGATAAATGCGTTTTTCAATGTCCATGTGAACAGTGGTATGGAAAATATATATTATTTGTAATAAGAAAAAGATAAATAAATATACCACCGTGCACATGGACATATAGAAAGAATTGCAGAAAATATGATTAAATATAGCAACAATTAATGCAATACATAGAATTATTCTCTCATAAATTGAAATGAGCAAGAGCGGTTATATATGAAAAAACACGCAAAACAAACACAGAAACAACAACAACAAGTGTAACCGCAAATTTTTGAAAAAAACATTACAATATCACTAAGAATATATGGTATGTAAGATTAAATTCAGACCGTAAATATTGATACTGTACTATATTAATAATGTAAAATTACATCCAACCTTTTATTAAGACCATTGGGGACCCTTGTGTCTAATTTTAGAATCCAATATATTTCCCTATCCATAAGTTTTTTTCTATGGTCTCCTCCTCTTTTTGGACAGAACACTCTTTCGATTCCTTGTACTTTGACATTCGACCAGTTTCCAGCATGACATTCTGCAATGTGTTTTGAAATCATAGAGACATTCCTACTATTAAAATGCGGAATGTCCGAAAGATGTTTTCTAATTCGTGTTTTCAGTGTGTTCGTAGTGCACCCTATGTACTGCACCATACAAGACTCACAAGTGAATAAATAAACGACGTATTTCGTATTACAATTGATATATTGTTTTATTTGAAAACAGTCTTGATTGGTGCAGGACATAAAGGTGGAGGAAGACGATATCACTTCACAGCATCTGCATTTTCTGTGGCCGCACTTGTAAGTGCCTTTATATTCCAACCATATTGGGTTGGACTGCGGTTTTTCTGAAAATAGACTGGGGGACAATCTTTGACCCAGAGTGGGTGCTCTACGAGCCACACAACCGTAACCTCCCACTAAAGCGGGTACAACCGTCGGATCCGCAAGTATGATTGGCATGTATTTACTAATAATTTTACAAATAGATTTATATTGCATACTATAGGATGTAGAAAAAATTACTTTTTGACCCATTGTATATTCAGATTTGGGAGATTTTTTGCCACTGGAAAGAATCATATCTTTTCTATTTTTATTTAGGGCTGAGTTATATACTCTGTCTATGTTCCACCTAGGATACCCTCTCTGTAGTAAACGATTTTGAATGTTATGTGCCTCATATTCGAAGTGTTCCACTTTAGTACAGTTCCTTCTGGCTCGTGTCATCTCCCCCATGGGTATATTGTTAACCACATGGGGAGGATGACACGAGTCTGCGTGAAGGATGGAGTTTACAGCAGTATCTTTTCTATATGTTTTGGTGTATATAGAACGTGACTGAATATCACCCACCAACTGTAGATCCAAAAAGGCAATCTCAGTTATGTGATGGTGGACTGTAAAGACCAAACCCAAGGAGTTATTATTGAGGAATTTTGTAAATCCCTGAATGGCCGCCACATCCGACCCCCAGATAAACAAGAGGTCGTCAATGTAGCGACCATACCATGAGATGCACTTGGCATAGGGATTGTGGGGAGCGAAAAGATTCTCCCTCTCCCACCAACACATGTAAATGTTGTCGAGAGAGGGAGAGAATTTCGCCCCCATCGAAGTTCCAGTGGTCTGCAGGTAGTATCGGTTATTAAACATGAAATAATTATGAGAAAGAAGAAAATCAACTACCATGACAAGATACTCCCGCAGACCACTGGAATAAGATGTAAAACTGGAAAGGAACCACCGCAAAGCTATGACTGCCAAATTATGGGGTATGATAGAATATAATGCAGTAACGTCTGCGGTGATCCACATGTGACACTCTTGCCACACAAAACCATCAAATGCTGTTAGGACATATTGTGTGTCCTTAATGTAACCAGGCATGTGGGAAATGTAGGGCTGCAACATATTGCCAGTCCAGGTACATAGGTTCTCATTGAGAGACCCTATGCCCGCTACAATCGGTCTCATCTGAGGTGGGAAACAGTTTTTATGAATTTTGGGCAAAGAGTGAAATATGGCCACTATAGGATGTTCAGGAATTAAATAATCTGCAACCTTCTGCAAAAAAACTCCACTCTTGACCCCTAACTGAACCAATTCACACAAGGTTTTTTTGAAGGAGGGTGTTGGATTACACGGCAGGGGCCTGTATGTGGAAACATCTGATAATATGGTGGTATTAAGATCACAATACAGGCCACTGTCAAGGAGAATGACACCCCTCCTTTATCCGCCTGACGAATTGTCAGATCCTCCCACTTCTCCAGTTGTAACAGAGCTTTGCGTTGTTTTAAATCAAGATTATCTTTATATTGCATATCTTTCACAGAATGTGATAACTCTGCAAACTCACGTTCAACTACATCTTGGAACATGTCCAAAGATGGAGTTCGAGATGCAACTGGATAAAAATGGGGATTCTACAATTTAAATGTAGGCGTGGTATCTAGCTCCATGTGACCCTGTAAATCCTGCAGATCAGATACGACCAATAAATCGTTAAACGTCATGTTGATATTCCTAAGATGGGTTTCATCCTGCCAATAAGAATCAGATTTAGCATGTTCATGCAAATCAAGTGTCTCATTTACTGTAATATTAGCATTAGACTCATTTACATCAACATCTAACTCAGACTCCACAGAAGTAAAAAAATGTTTTTTTGCAGTAATATTACGGACGAATTTATTTAAGTCCATAAGAGTCCGAAAAAAGTCAAAATTGCATTTGGGAGAAAAAGACATGCCCTTAGACAGGAGGTGTAATTGATCTTGAGTAATGATCTTAGCTGATAAATTGAAAATCGGTAAAGTCTCTACCTCCTCTTTCCATATTTTCGGGCGCTTGTAGGTTGATTAATGTTTGCGCCCTGCCCTTCGTTTTTTGTTGAAGATCTAGTGTGAACAGTATCCTCCCGATTGGGGAGGGGCGAGGACGCAGCACTTGGTTTACTCATCCCCGAGTTGAGGGACCGATCCTGGGCTTCTGAGGTGGACATAACTGAGTCGGTATCCTGTAAAGTAAAACTCACTTTCATGTCTTTCTTATTTCTGCGGTATTGTTGCTTATTTCTGTTAGATTTAAGAATGGACTTAGGTGTGCGTGCAATTCCAGCATGAGCTGGCAATTTGTACACAGTTCCAGATTTATAGTCCTGGAGGTCTCTTTGAAATTTAATCTGCTTTGTTTCTGTAATAATAGACTCCAGTTTAGCCAAATTATCAACTATTGAAGTATCTAAGGCTATAAAATCTGTATGGTTTTCAAACGAGGAGGCTTGTATTTGTAGATCTTGGATTTTTTTTATTAATATCTCCAAGGTTTTTTCCTCGTATGACATGATAAGTGCCATAAATTTCAACGAGGAGTCGGTCATGAGGGCTTCCCACTCTTGTTTAAAGGATTCACAATAAATTGTTGTAGGGAATTTATGTAACCGGAGGCCTCTCGGAACCATCTTTTGTTTTGTGTAATTTTTGAGGGTTGCTAAGTCCCACCAAACTCTTGCTTCAGAGATCAATGCATCATGCAATTCATTCATAAGAATTCTTAAATCCACTGTACCTTGTGCCTCTGGTGTTGTAGCATTAAAGATGTCTTGCATCTTAGCCGACCTGTTCAGACGCTCCTCCACCGGTTTAAGGCTGCCACCGGTCGCCATATTGCGTAACAATCAGCAGTGCGTATAGGAGATAGGAGAGCACGGGAAGAAACAAAGTCCAGAATTCAAAAGCAAACAGAAAGCAGATATCCCGGCTCAATCCCTGGTCTGGATGCTGGGCACGGAGTGGGTGTGGACCTCACCCGGATAAATCACTAAGAAAGAGAGGGACTCCAGCTCAGCTCAGGAAGATACGGCTTTATTCACATCAACGAGGCAACAGGTAACAGGGAGGAAGTGACGCGTTTCGGCCATATAAAAGGGCCATATAAAAGGGTTCCAAGAACTTCTAATTATTGTACGACTAAGGCCAGCACCTGGCCCAAACGCGTCACTTCCTCCCTGTTACCTGTTGCCTCGTTGATGTGAATAAAGCCGTATCTTCCTGAGCTGAGCTGGAGTCCCTCTCTTTCTTCGAAACTTAAATAGAGAAACAGGAACATAGCCGCACATCTACAATTTGTGTTTTGATCTACTTACTCCTCAGCATAAAATCAAACACTAACGAGGCCACCTATTTAGAGTGGGTCCCTAACCCAACACTGGCGTAGCTCTGGGTGGCGGCCACCACCACCAATACACCATGTCGACAGGGGGAGCGACCCAGTGGCCAGGCAGCCCCACTGCTGCTCGACTAAGCCCCTGGCCACACCACCCCACAGACAAAGCATCACAGTAACAATGACCGCCGCCGTGAAACCACACCAATGTGAATACCTACCAAGTGCTCCCTGCCAGAGGGCTGGGAGAATACTAGGAGGAAACCCTTATGCAGTCTCCTGCTAATTAATAACACCTGGGCCGAATGGGTGGAGCAGAGTGCTGGCTATGTAAGAGGGGACACACTACAATTATAAAACAAAAATAGAGAAACAGAAACATAACCGCACATCCACAATTTGAATTTTGATCTACTTGCTTCTCAGCATAAAATCAAACACTAACAGGATGTTAGTATACATTTTGATCAAAAATTACAAGCCCACTCACCATGTCAAGGCCACCTATTTAGAGTGGATCTCTAACATAACATTGGTGTAGCGCCGGGGTGGCGGACACCACCACCTCAACACCATGCTCACAGGGGGAGCGATCCAGTGGCCAGGCGGTCCCACGGCTGCCTGACCAAGCCCCTGGCCACACCACCCCACAGACAAAGCATCATAGTAACAATGACCGCCGCAGTGCAACCACACCAATGTAAATACCTACCAAGTGCTCCCTGCCAGAGGTCTAGGAGAATAATATTAGCAGGAGACTGCATGAGGATTTCCTCCTTACATTCTCCCAGCCCTCTGGTAGGGAGCACATGGTAAGTATTTACACTGGTGTGTCATTGTTTCTGTGATGCTTTGTCTGTGGGATTGTGCGGCCCAAAGCCAGGGGCTTGGTCGGGCAGCATTGGGGGATGCCTGGCTACTGGGTTGTTCCCCCTATGGGCATGGTGTCTCGGAAGCAGTGGTTGCCGCCCAGCACTATGCCAGTGTTAGGTTAGGGACCCACTCGGACTAGGTGGCCTTGACATGGCGAGTGGTCTTGTACTTTTTGATCAAAATGTATACTAACAATCTGTTAGTTTTTTTAAAATTATGTTGAGAAGCAAATAGATCAAAATACAAATGGTAGATGTGCGGCTGTGTTTCTCTATTTGTGTTGTAATTCTGCAAACATAGTTTTCTATAAAATAAATAGTCAGAACAATGTGAAAATGATCACACATGTCCACTATCACCTTCCCTACCATAAGGGCTCAAAAATTTGTGTGCCATACCCCAGCCATGCTGCTTGATCACCTGCATCGCTGATTGCAGCCATATTTGCTCTTGATTTTGTAAACCATATTGTGTGGCTGGTACTGGAGTAAAAAAAAATGGTATATGAGCCTTATGCTTAAAAAAAGAAAAACATTCTCGGTCTGGAAGTTTTTGTCTCTTTAGTAAACCGTAAAATTCAAATAGCATCTTTTATCATGGGCCTTGTCATTCCTTAGATATGAGCAGGCAACAAGTCATCTGGTAATGCTCCTGCTGCAAAGCTGCACCGAGTCCCCTTCTCCGTTTGAAGCCAGCTGTCATCAGACAGTTTCCCGGAGCTGAACATGGGGAACTCATTAGCTGACGGAACCCTCTGCAGACTTCTGCTACCAGTCCTTCAAGCTTGTTAAGATTTTCAGATTCCCTCACATGCTCCTTTCCTCTGGGAACTGATATTATCAACCATTTATCAGAACAAGATTCATGCCTTCTTCTACCCCTATGAGTTTTATTTTTTTTACCAACAGCCGTATCCTTGGGCTGTGGCCTGTAATGTAGCACTTGAGTAATTTCGCAGGAGCTGGGTTACAGCAGCTTCTATGCCGGGAAATCAGTGTCATTCCTTTTTCGCTGTCCCCCAGCAGAATAGGAATAATAGCTCACCCCAGCACACGTCTATCCAAGCGCTGTAAGACATCATGCACATAGATTATGGAATGTGTGCTGCATGACTCATGAGTGAATAATGGATAATATCCATGTACTGTTACACATGTGTTATCTGCTGATAAGGCGAAATTACCAGTGACCCAGCTGTCCTCTGCTGAACCTTGAAATTACCTGGAGTGTTCACTGGAAAGAGCGACGACCTTGTGTTTACTTAAAGCTTATTTGGCCATTTCATCAGTCAGATGAGAATTCTGTCAACCCTTTTTTCCTGCTGCCCCCCCTCCTTTCATCTTCCATAGATTCCCTTGCCAGAGGTGATAATCTGTGAAGACGAGGACAGTAATCAAGATCTATCTGAATCATTGGTCAGTGACCTCGACCGCTATCTCCACGAGAGAAATAAAACGCCTGACTTCAAAATATCCTTGAAATAGTGAGCTTGTCCATATGCAAAGGAAAAGGGTAGGAAATAGAGTGTAAAGTGGTAATTTCTGAGTAAATATGTTCTTCTTTGTGGTTGCCTTTCAGCTGCGTTGACCATGCACACCCTGTATTTAACATGATTAACTGTCTCAATGCTGTAATTAATGTGTCTGCATTTCTTTGATGAAGCAACAATGAAAATAATTACTGCTGCAAAGAAAAGCACTTGTGACATTAATAACAAAGACTGCAACACAGTTCTCCTAAGATCCACCCTGAAAATATTTTACTGTGTTTACATTGCAAATGAGTCTCCTGGATGACATTTTTTTTCCCTTTACATTCACCTCTGTGGCTTTCCGGTGACCCAGATATGATTGATGTGTTTTTTTACATTCTTGGATGTTAGCATTCACATCTGTTAGCAGCATGGCAGCTTCATCAATATACCTGTCCAGAGGTGGTAAAACGCTACAGAAAATATATCTCTGGCTCTTATTATCTACTGAGAAACAGTGCTGGGTGTAATGATCAAGTGTTCTGGCTTGGTTTCTTGTTTGACTATAGTAACAGAAAAATTACCTGCATATGGGTATTTGATGTGCAAATAGAATATTGTGTAATTCATGACACTTATAGTGTTTTTATATTCTTTGTATGTACAACTATGGGTATATTTATTTACTGCCCATCACAAAGGCAGTTCCTGTGGTTGCAAATTAGAGAATAGGTTTGTTCTATACCTCTTCACTATGCACACTACAAACCTCCACAGGTTTGTAAAAAAGAGAGGGATGCCATTGGTAGGGATGAGAAGGGGAGAAGTCTGGATCTTCTGTTCTGTGGCATTAAACAATATGGAAGAGAGAAGTTTTAATTTTCTTTCCTCTCTGTATGACCTTTACTCATAAACTTTGGCATTGTATTTAACAAAAATTTAAGGGTCACTGAGTTTCTACAAAACTTTTGACCTGGACAATAGCGGAAACTGTCTGAAAGATGACATCCATCAATAAGCCGGGGGGTTATCAATAACCCTTAAAACAGTTATGGCTAACCCTCCCCCTTCCCCATTATTACCCCAGTACCCACCACCACAGTGTATCAGGAAATTATCCAGAATGTCAAAAATGGCATGGAGTAGCACATTTAGGTCACAGAGGCTACTCACAGTATCATGAGCAACATGTAGCCTGGCGTTGCCATGTTGAAAAATTACTCATGAGACACTTCGGAGACATGACCACGCCACTGGTTTCACGAAGAAATCATTTAAAGCCAAGCTGTTTCTGTAGCCAGAATGAAGAGTAGAGGAGTTCGGATTCTGTACATTATGCCATTCAATACCATGATTAGAGATGAGCGAATCAAAGCTGACAAACCAGAATTCGCTACAAATTTCATGAAAAATTTGATTAGCTACGAATGCGAATATTGCCGCAAATCGCTTCATTAAACTCCATTTACTGCGGTCCAGGGCACCTAAAATGGCGGATCCACATGTCAGTACATGGGGCAAGGAATGCTGGGAAGGCGGGATCAAGGGTAGGTGGGATGATCACATGCAGGATGTAGCCTATCAGCAGCCAGTTACCCCTGTGCCTACACATGCAGGATGTAGCCTATCAGCAGCCAGTTACTCCTATATATTCGGCAGCCATATTTCAGCTAGTCATTTCATTCATTACACTGCAGAGAGAAAGGATGGACATCGATGTGTGTGTGTGTGTTACACAGAAAAGCTTATTGCAGCAGCGTTTCACCTCTTAGTCACCTCAGCCTTCTGTAGGACACAGAGCACAGTGTTTTTGCACAGAAATTATTACTGCAGTGATTAACCCCTCAGCCACTTTGAACAGCATTGTATTACAGAGAGGGGAAGAGAGCTGTGTGTTGCCTCAGCTGCAGAAACGTTTTCACAGGAGGGAGAAATAATTTTTTAGGGCAAATCTGTGTCATTGCTCCACAACAACTCGTCTGCTGGTTATACTAGTCTACGTGTACAGGATAGTCTTTCCTGTATACCGGTTATATTGGTAATATTGGTCTCGGATTACAGGATTTGGTCAGTAATAGCATGATTGTAATAATATGTATGGTACCGTATATACTCGAGTATAAGCCGAGTTTTTCAGCACGATTTTTCGTGCTGAAAACACCCCCCTCGGCTTATACTCGAGTGAACTCTCCACCCGCAGTGGTCTTCAACCTGCGGACCTCCAGAGGTTTCAAAACTACAACTCCCAGCAAGCCCGGGCAGCCATCGGCTGTCCGGGCTTGCTGGGAGTTGTAGTTTTGAAACCTCCGGAGGTCCGCAGGTTGAAGACCACTGCGGCCTTCGACATCATCCAGCCCCCTCTCACCCCCCTTTAGTTCTGTACAGTACTCACCTCCGCTCGGCGCTGGTCCGGTGCTGCAGGGCTGTCCGGAGAGGAGGTGGTCCGGTGGGATAGTGGTTCCGGGCTGCTATCTTCACCGGGGAGGCCTCTTCTAAGTCATTGTCAAGGCAACGCCTCTATTCCGGGCCGGAAGCGCGGAGAAGAGGTGCCCCCGGTGAAGATAGCAGCCCGGAACCACTATCCCACCGGACCACCTCCTCTCCGGACAGCCCTGCAGGACCGGACCAGCGCCGAGCGGAGGTGAGTACTCAGAACTAAAGGGGGTGAGAGGGGGCTGGATGATGTTGAAGGCCGCAGTGGTCTTCAACCTGCGGACCTCCGGAGGTTTCAAAACTACAACTCCCAGCAAGCCCGGACAGCCGACGGCTGCCCGGGCTTGCTGGGGAGTTGTAGTTTTGAAACCTCTGGAGGTCCGCAGGTTGAAGACCACTGAGGGCGGATGATGAGAAGAGGATGATGAAGGGGGGGGTGTGGGATGATGACAAGAGGATGATGAAGGGGGGGTGGGATGATGAAGGGGGGGTGTGGGATGATGACAAGGGGATGATGAAGGGGGGTGGGGATGATGACAAGGGGATGATGAAGGGGGATGTGTGGGATGATGACAAGGGGATGATGAAGGGGGGATGTGTGGGATGATGACAAGGGGATGATGAAGGGGGGATGTGTGGGATGATGACAAGGGGATGATGACAGGTGATGATGATGAGGGTCTGGATGATGACAGGCGGTGATGATGATGAAGATGTTAATGACGGGTCTGGATGATGACAGCGGGGGATGATGAATTTCCCATCCTATGCTTATACTCGAGTCAATAACTTTTCCTGGGATTTTGGGTTGAAATTAGGGGTCTCGGCTTATACTCGGGTCGGCTTATACTCGAGTATATACGGTAATAATATTCCTCCTTGTATACTGATGTCATTAGTAATATTGGTCTACATGTCCAGGATTTAGTCAGCAGCTGTATGATAGTAATATGTATGCTGATGATATTCCTTCTTCTATACTGGTATTATTGGTCTCATTATACATAATTGGGTCAGTAACAGTATGATGATGATATGTATGGTGATAATATTCCACCTTGTACACTGGTACTATTGGTAATATTGGTCTCACAATACATAATTTGGTCAGTAACAGTATGATGGTGATATGTATGGTGATAATACTCCTCCTTGTATACTGATTTCATATAGTATTATGATAGTAATATTCGTCAACGTGAACAGGATTTGGTCAGTAGCTGTATGCTGGTAACATGTATGTTGATAAAATTTCTTCTACACTAGTATTATTGGCCCAAATGTGCTACTGTGGCCCATCATTTTTGGACTTGTCTTCCATTAAGCACATCTGGGATGTCATTAGTCGGTAATTGAGCAGGGAGCTGCCAGGAACAGATCTTGATTATTTGAATGCCAAGTGCATTTAGCGTAGCAGAACATTCCTCAGACAACCATTAATAACCTAATTAATAGCATGCCAAGGTGTGCAAGTGTGTGTATTTCTGCATGTGACACTCATACTTGATACTGAAGCAGTCAAGATATTTTGAATATTTGATTAATTCAAGTATAGCATAAATGAGTCATACTCACGGATTTTGCAGAAACCATATTAAAACGACATACAGGGCATACAGGATACTGGATAAGGCGACTGACCTACTTTGCACTGCCCGCTTCCTAGTTGCACCTCAGGCAGCATGAAACAGATTTGTCGCCTTATCCAATATCCCCTAATAAACATTATGCAAAATCGGTGAGTGCTGCTTGTTTTCTATTCTTGGATTATTCATCTCACTATGTCTACATTCAATGGAGGAGAAATGCACCACCTGACAAGTAGTGTTGCTCGCGAATATTCGCAATTCGAATATTATTCGCGAATATCGCATATTCGCGAATTCGCGAATTTCGCGAATATAGCGCTATATATTCGTAATTACGAATATTCGTTTTATTTTTTTTTTTTTTTCTTCACAGTACACATTACAGTGATCACCCCTCTCTGCTTCCAGCTTGTGTGGTGTAAAAAAAGGCTGTAATACTACTGTGTGAGACTGCCGTGCAAAAATTCGCATATGCGAAAATTAGCATATGCTAATTTTCGCATATGCGAATTGTCACATATGTTAATTTTCGCATGCGCGTATTTTCGCATACGCGAAAATAAAACGAGAATATAACGAATATGCGAATATTCGCGAATATATGACGAATATTCGTCCATATATTCGCGAATATTCGCGAATTCGAATATGGCCTATGCCGCTCAACACTACTGACAAGTTGCATTAATTGGACTTTGGGCTATAAATGCTCCAGGTGCAGCTTGGGGGCAATAGAGTAAGGCTATGTTTCCACTTTTTTACCCCTGCAGTTTTTGAGCCAAAGCCAGAAGTGGATCCATAAGGGAGAAGAAGTATGATTCCTTCCTTTATATGTCCTATTCCTTTTGAATACACTTCTGGTTTGGGCTGAAAAACTGCACTGGCAGTTTTCCAAAAACTGCAAGAAAAAAAAAACAAGTGGAAACTTAGCCAAATAGAGTTGAGCTGGGGGCACTGGCAATTGTGTATGATTTTGAATATTTTGTTTCCCTTTTATGTCATTAACGTGTCTCTATAAAACATGTTTTTATGACTTGTTTCTATATTTATAGTGTATAAAGTATACACATACATATAAAATTTGCTAATTCTGAGGTATTATAGTGAATCTTAAACATATAGCATATATTCAGTATGTATTACACTCCCTCTAGGGGCTCGAGGCAGCCAGAACTGGATCATTTCACTGTACAGTATTTTTGTACACATTCAGAACTGTTTCAGAACAATGATAGCGCTAGCAACATATAAGCCAACTGGTGATCATGGGTAAACATTCATTTTAAAGTTTTAAAGCTGCATCTCATGTTGTGCACCAAAAGTGCAATAGGTGAACAGGTAATAACTGCACGGGGGGGTCAGAAAATGAAATAATCCTTTATGTTTATACTACGATTTCCTATCCAAGATCAAAGCCTTTATCTCTTTTTTTCCTTCTAGTTCTTTACAATGATGCAGTGCAGTCGTATCGCAGTATTTCCTGCAGATGTTCAGTTCCACAGTATACAGTAGCTATTTTTCTTCATCCCTTGTCATGCAGGCTAGCACACTAGACAATTTCTGCATTTTACCACTAGACTGGGTCAGGCAGGCCGCTCACAATAACATGAACTTAAAGCTTACAGACTTTGACAATGGATTAAAAAGTAAACGGAGGTTGATCTTTGTGATGGTTGCTTGAACTCATGAGGATAAACTTACCGTTATGAATCTTTCCTAGCAGTGCCGTGGTCTGAGCCAAAAATAACTTTTATTTTTTCATGTGAGTGGAACGTCAGGAGAGATGATAATAAAACAGGACAAAGCATTTCAGAGACCAGAAGTATAAAAATATCTGGATGGCAAATACATATATTCCATACTCTGACTATATACAGTTAGGGACTTATACAGAAGAGGGGCTGATAGATACATTGAAGGGGTATAATGTTATAGTAAGCAGATGGGATGAATATTCTAAATCATTTCTTTTCTATTGCATTTGAAATCAAATAAAGATCATACACGGCAACAGGAAGGAATATATATCAGCTAAACTGACCTAAAATAGCTTAGTAATTTACCAGCAGCAATTGTGTCTACCCCATAAGAGACCCAGCTGTGAGGGATCAGAAAGAATATGATGGCTAGATTGCTTAGTTGCTGATCATCGCCAGAAGTATTATTGGGGATATATAAAACAGAATTTTTCATCAGATCTCAGATACTCCACAGTTTGAATAGACACCCCCTGAGAGATCCAGGCATGCTTTCCAATAACGCCAGCCAGAATTTTTGTTGTGTTGGAAAAGACACAAGGAGGTCCTCAAGGTAAGAAGAGGCTGAATGTCAGACACAAAGCAGTAGGAGCTAATAGCATGTGAACAAAAGCAGAAACTAACAAAAAAAGGGTTTAAACAATGCGGATACATTTACCCTTTTATTGCTGTCGTATGTGAGGAGAGAAAAATAATATTAACTAGAGGATACAAAATGTGAAAAGCAGCTGAAAATTCACTGAGCTAAACGGTTTAGTATGCAAAAATACATATTTTACTGGTTAAAATCGAGACATGCTGAAATCACTCTGGGTCCCCTAGTGGCATACTTACCGGGAGATGCTGAGCCAATTGACGAGTTATAGCAAAAGCGATCAGTACAGTGGAAAATAATCTGCACCGCTGAGGGATTCAAGTGAGGTCCATTCCAAATGTGGCTTAGAAGGGTCAAGAAATATCTAATATGCAGAATACTTCTATGTATGCTTCAGCTGTATTTACTGGCATTGTGCTATTTGACATTGTACATAACAATATGAGTATGCTTTCCACATATGAAAGAAGGTATAAAATGGTAACAATGACCAACAAGTGCCTTCCTCCTCAGACTGATTGATCATTGAGCTTCCATTAGTCTGAATGAGGAAGCAAGTGCTCAGTGGTACCAGAGGAACAAAGATAGGTGAGTGTAGCTGCTGGTATAAAGGTAACATTGAAAAAAATATTGGCAAGTATAGGTTGAAAAAGTAAGGCTGCCATTGTGGAAATAGATAGAAATGGAAAGCCAGGCTGCGCTGCAGCCTGGCTTTCCATTTCTGTCTATTTCCACTGCTGTTACTTCAGCTGAGGTATCCCCACACCGATACCAGGAAGGCAGCACCACGATTCTAACCAAATGCTCTACTAGTAATTATTTCTAACACACAACCAAATCAGGTGAGTTGTGATTTTTTTTGCTTGGATTGTACTGGCTATACTACACTATGAAGAGCTCTGCCTCTTTATTTCCAGTATAACAGGCTGCCATTGTGGCAGTGCCCAGCCCCCACATTGGATATGCCCACTCAGCCAGCATATCCCCACTGCAGGACAGTGAATAGATGATCAGACGTTTCTTTGTGTTGAGATGTCCCCAGGAAGTTTGGAGCAGTGGGAACTGGTCAGCATTGGAACTTTAACAGCAGGGGATAATTTTTGTTTTTTTCATCCCGGTTTGATGGGACAGGCACTGACATGGGCAATGAAAAAGCCTACTGCTGGTGGAAGATCAGGTGTGTGACACTATAGCCCTCCACCACTACAGTGAGTAAAAAAGATGTTTAGTCACTGAGGTAGAATGTTTTTTAAGACACTTTACTAACCAAGGGACACTTGTAGCAAAGCACATGACAGCTGATACTGTAGCATAAATCAACAATGTCACCAAAACAACCCCATGTGCAAAGATCCTATTCCATCAAATAGCTCCCATCCAATGTAGTAAAGTGCATTTCAGCTCTTGTGGGGTTTCAATAAAGACAATTTAAAATCCAATGTGAGCAGCAACTCAAATGTTCGCACATTTTTAACACACATTTACAACTGGTACTGTGACTGGTACTAGTGTTCTCGGCCTAGCAATGTTTAGCTGTGGAGACAGCCTGGGTTGCAAGCAATGTTGCCCAAATCCAGGGGAGACACTTTTAGGTCATATATGAGGGGGTAAGGCAGATTCTTATGCTCTGGCGGGTTGGTAGATAGGGGTTAGCTTTGGCTGTCTTCCAGGCCTATAAAGTGGCCTGAATGCTAAGACCTGAACTGTGACCTAGATAGCAGGGCCTGGACTATGGCTTTTTTGGGTCAGTCCTTAGACCAGTGGACTGGGACCAGTAGATAATGGGAGGAATAAAGAAGGGTCCCTGAGAGTGGGCTTTGTAGAAACAAGACTCATCCCCTTGTCAAAGCTATGATAACATCTTGAGTCAGGTCTTAGGAATACCTACTTGCACAAGTTAATGTATATGGCCTACAGGGTAGTATTTTAGAGAGAGAAACAGGGTAGAAAGTCATGTTTATTGGCTGCTCTTTAGTAAACAGAGCATAACTATGCAGAGAACAGGCTGTGGGGATACAGGGCACGCATGTGTGTCCACCAGCACTTCTATACGCTTTGAGCACCAGATGGCACTATACTATATAAGTTAATGTCATAACTCTTCACTGGATTGTTTTTAAACACCCTTTTAATAGCAAATATTGTTAATTTATTATGATATGTTATGGTGGAGCAACCCCTTTAAAAGGACATGTTTAAAAGGACATCCCCTATCCCCAGCATTCTCTATGGGAGTGTCAAAGATACACACGCACTGTATCCCAAAACTGTAAGAAACAGTGAAACGTCTCCAAAAGACCACAGCTTACCTATACCAGATTTTTTCATTTCAGATTTTCAGTTCCACATTTATGATAAATTCTTAAGGTTTAATAAGGTTTCACAGTATTGGAACTTTAAAAAAATAAACCTTAATTTCTTATTTTATTTCAAAAGGTTATATTTGCTGTAGACAATAAGTTATTTGAAGTCATTGGCTATGAAAAAGGAAGCTATTGTCTTAGTATGTTCACACACAGAAACAAATACCACCATATTTAAAGCGTACCCGTCAGATCCAACAATTTTTTTTTATATATCACTCAGTACCTAATCCTGACCATGTAAATTTTTATGTGTATAGCACCTATATTAAATTTTTTTATTACACTTTTAATTTAGCTCACTAGTTTGAATTCCTCTCAAAAGGAGGGGGCGTGCCCTCACTGTGCAGGTCTCCACCCCCTCCCTCAGTATGCGGTCTGCTCACATCTCCCCTGGCATTAGCAAAACTACAACTCCCAGCTTGTCCTCACTGAAAGTAGCGGGACACAAGCTGACAGTGGGAGGATTTTTCCTCCAGCTGTGAGCCCTGCATTCACAGCTGTCAATCAAGGAAGTGTGTCCATGACATAGGTATTGATGCATGGACATAGCATGACTAGTATGTGTCCAAGCAGGCGGGGGGGGGGGGGGGGGCAGTTCTTTGACTGGCTTTTTCAGTATGAAATACTTAACATTTTCTAATGAAAGCGATTGCAAAACCTATTGGGTTTGCATGCTTTACAACATATCAAAAGTTTTTGTATCTGACAGTGCCCATTTAATTTAGTGCAATCTGGATATATAACAGACATTTTTTGTGACAGTTTTTTTTTTCTGTGCACGAACATTTCCTTACACTGTAAAAAGACTATTTTAAGAAGTTCAATACCCTATTGCCTGTTGGCTACTTTTCATATCATAAGTATCAGGTAAATCATGGTAACTATGTAGAAATAATGACATTTTAATAGCTTACTCAATCATTTTAAGGCTATCATAAAATGTTTAAGCCTAATATGCGTATGCTAAGCCCCTGTTTATTATTATGCCTAGTGAGCAAGGCACATTATGGCATCTTTGTGCTAGGTAGCAACACACTGTCAATGATTTACAGCCAAATAGAAGGCATTGGTTTTATATACCCTGACACCAGAGCACACATTCTATAATAATTTAAAGTGGACCTGTCAGCAGAAAACAGGGGTGTAAATCAGCCTATGGCTAGATAGGGCCAGTCATCAAAATGTTATACCTATTTTTATGTCCAGAATAATTTCCAGTCTCTCCGTATAAGCCTTTTTGTAATTATGCAAATGAGTCTCAAAAGCGCAGGGGGCATTGCCCAGCATGGCAAGAACCCAGGTAAGTCCACTGCTCATAGTCCACTTGTATCCGTTTGACTCTGTTTCTTAACCAGAGTGCAAATGATAAAGAGGAAATCATTTTACCATGTCCAACCTAGAATAAACCAAAATCGATGGCACAGACAGAACAAATCTCTGTAGAAATCATTGGCCTCTAACTGGCCTCTATCTCATTCCTGTTGTGAAAAGAGTATTTGAATTGATGGATGTTTTGAATCAATGTACCATACATGTATATAATCTTTTCTTTACAATGAAGACCACTGCTCCAAACAGGGATCCGTTTTAGGAACTGATACACAATAGACATGAAAAGAAAAGCTAATACCGACCAGAAAATGTATCCTAAGGAGAAAATCAAGATCAAAATTACATGTCATGCAGGCACAACTGAAATCGGCACATACAGAATATTGTTTTTCCTTATATTTCTGTCTGTTTAACACTTGCAAGATAATAAATGGATGGATAGAAGTACTGGACATTTTAATTTCCTTAATGTAAGAAAATATGAAAAAATGTGTGTACAGCTTATCGTGGTACTTTTCTCATAGCTGTACTCTAACAACCCCAAGCCTACATATACTGCTGTAGATAGGGGAAAAATTGTTAAGGTGAAGTCCACCATTATGATAATGTATGGGAAGTAATGTATGTTACCCATGCACATGGAACTCTAAGCAGACCAGTCATGTCACAAATATTGTGTAAATGGATTTCCTCAGGAGAAGTCAGTTGGAAAGAATATCTTGCTCTCATGAAAAGACTGTTAATAATTTCAGCTTTATTCACGATTAAAAAGAAAATGTAATCCAAATACAAAGCTCTACATGTTTAAAAAAAATAAAAAAAATAAATAAGTTTAGCCGTTCCAAAGATATAACATAATCTTGTAACATGCAAATGATTTCTTAACTGCACTGGAGGTGGTTCTGAAGACTATCTGCACCTCTGACTTCATCTCCTGGGTCCCATTCACACCAGCCCACTAATCAAGGAGATGAATAATGAGCCGCGGAGCAGTGTGAACTGCACACAGGTGTCAGAGGTGCAGATAGCCTACAGTGAAAATAAGATGTAATTTTCATAATGCAAGATTGTACTATATTTTGGAATGGCTGAACGGACTGGGGTAAGGGATCAACCACACTAATCATCTGTATATTCAGGTAGCTGGGTTTCATCCATCTGAGAGTTACTCTTTGAGGGCACGTTCCCACACGGCGTATTTTGCTGCGTATTTGGTGCTGCGTATTTTCCTACCCATTGACTTCAACAGAGAAAATAAAATACGCAGCAGCAAATACGCAGCAAATACGCCGTGTGGGAATGTACCCTAAAACTACTTCTGTTAAAGAGAACCAATTCAAATAAATGGGACAAAAGTATTTGTCAAGAATATTTTTTTATTCATTTAGGGAGGGAAATTATCCAATATCACATATTGGTGAGTGACAAAAGCAGTCAGGTTTTTTACATCAATGGGATGACAATCATGTGTGAGTGGGTGACCTGTTTTTTTTTTTTTTTTTAAGGGAGATTTCTGAGGACCTCAGAAGAAGAGTTGTTGGTGTTTATCAGGCTGGAAGAGGTTGCAAAACCATCTCTAAATAGTTTGGACTACACCAATCCGCAGTAAGATAGATCAAATGCGGGTACGTTCAGACGAGCAGGTTTTCGCAGCGCATTTCGCTGCAGATCTGCCGCTGAAGGACCTCCTATATGCTGGTTTTACATGTGCCTGCTCGGAGTGCCAATACGCCACTACGAGCAGACACACTGTGATGTGCGAGTCGCCGCACGCATGCGCAGTATACTCGCAAATCGCGGCAGCACATTGAGTAGGGGAAGCGGCTGCGACGTGTGCGAGTACACCGCGCATGCGCGGTGACTCGCACATCGTTTCAGTGTGTCTGCATGTAATGCCGTATTGCCACTCCGAGCACACGTAAAGCCAGCATATAGAGGTCCTTCAGCGGCGGATCTGCAGCGTAAAATACGCTGCAAATCCGCTCGTCTGAATGTACCCTACAAGTGGAGGAATTCCAAGACCATTATCACCTTCCCTAGGAGTGGTTGACCAACAAAGATCACGCACAGAGATGAGATCCATCCATGAGATCACAACAATGAAACCCAACGCAATCTCTAAGAAGCTAAAGACCTTTTCTTACAATTATGATTTTAAAGGAAATCTGTCAACTGTGCTGCAAGCTGCAAAAAGCTGCAGACACTGTTGGATAGCTGTCAGGATTCGGCAGGCTGGAGGTGGATCCTCTGTGTCAGAGAGGGATTGGCGTGGACCGTGTCGGTGGACCGGTTCTAAGTTGCTACTGGTTTTCACCAGAGCCCGCCGCAAAGCGGGATGGTCTTGCAGCGGCGGTAGCAACCAGGTCGTATCCACCGGCAATGGCTCAACCTCTCTGACTGCTGAGATAGGCGCGGTACAAGGGATTAGACAAGAGCAAGGTCGGACGTAGCAGAAGGTCAGGGCAGGCAGCAAGGATCGTAGTCAGGGGCAACGGCAAGAGGTCTGGAACACTGGCTAGGGATACATAAGGAACGCTTTCACTGGCACAATGGCAACAAGATCTGGCAAGGAAGTGAAGGGGAAGTGAGGTAATATACACAGGGAGCAGGTGGAAGCTAATTAGACTGATTGGGCCAGGCAGCAATCATTGGTGCACTGGCCCTTTAAATCTTAGAGAGCTGGCGCGTGCGCGCCCTAAGGAGCCGAGCCGCGCGCGCCAGGACGTGACAGCCGGGGACCGGGACAGGTGAGTGACTTGGGATGCGATTCGCAAGCGGGCGCATCCCGCTATGGGAATCGCATCCCCGCCGTCAGTGCAGCGCTCCCGGTCAGCGGGTCTTACCGGGGTGCTGCAGAGAGAGGAACGCCGCAAGCGCTCCGGGGAGGAGCAGGGACCCGGAGCGCTCGGCGTAACAATAGCTGTTAGCGTATAAAAGCAAACTGTACCTTTCCTGAAGCTGATGGAGGTTGTCAAATAAAATTGCCTGTTTATGTCTTAGCCAAATGTCAAGGAGGTGATGACAAGCTGCTCAAGTGCCATGGTACACTTCCTAACTTCCTAATCAACTCCTAGAACCTCCTTGATTGATGTATGGAGACATGGAAACCAGTCAAGGAGAGTCTGGGAACAAGGGCATATATTACATAGTGGCAGACTATGCAGATTCTATGGGGCCTTTGGAGAGGGGGGCCCCATCCTGGCTTTTGTTCCCACATATATTTATATTGGTAATAAACTGTGGAGGAACTTATTCTCCAAGGAACTGAAATTTGTGGGACTGGGTAGTTTTGACCAATGTGTCATGGAAAACAAGGGTAAATAAATATGTCTCCTGGGGGACAAATTAAGATGCCATGATAGATGTCACTGTATTCATCGTGTTGATATGTACTATTTGTCCCCCTTTTTTTTATATATGTCAATGGCTGAGAGGTGGTATTGAGAGGAGACATGCCAGGCTTTAGCACTTGAGTAGTTGCCCCCCCCCCCCCCCTTCACACTTGGCTGAGAAATAAAAAGGCAAATTTATGAGTTTGACAACCGCTATCAGTACAGTTTGGGTTTGTGCCCTAAAAGCTATCAAACAGTGTCTGCATATCATAGCAGCAAATACAGCTGACAGATTCCCAGTAATGCTAATGAGTCCACCATCAGGAAGAAACTGAACCACAATGATGTGCATGGCAGTCCTGCAAGGCATCTGCTTCCCAAAAATACCATTGCCACCTAATTGATCACATGGACCAGCCATAACCATCTTTTGTGGATGAATGAGACAAAAACAGAGCTTTATGGTTCATCAAAGAAGCGTTATGATTAACCCCTTAAGGACCCAGTCAATTTTCACTATAGGACCCGGCCATTTTTTTCACATCTGACCACTGTCGCTTTAAGCATTAATAACTCTGGAATGCTTTTACTTTGTCGATACTTGCATCGTTTCTTGGTGAAAAATTCCCAAATTTGATGAAAAAAATTTGAATTTTGCATTTTTTTTAACTTAGAAGCTCTCTGCTTATAAGGTAAATTAATATTCCAAATAAATTATATATTGATTCACATGTACAACATGTCTACTTTATGATTGCATTATAACGTTGACATTTTTTTACTTTTGGAAGACATCAGAGGGCTTCAAAGTTCAGCAGCAATTTTCCAATTTTTCACAAAATTTTCAAAATTCAAATTTTTCAGGGACCAGTTCTGTTTTGAAGTGGATTTGAAGGGCTTTAATATTAGAAATGCCCCACAAATGACCCCCTTATAAAAACTGCACCCCCCAAAGTATTCAAAATGACATTCAAAAGGTTTGTTAACCCTTTAGGTGTTTCACAGGAATAGCAGCAAATTGAAAAAGAAAATTCAAAATCTTCATTTTTTACACTGGCATGTTCTTGTAGACCCAGTTTTTGAATTTTTACAAGGAGTAAAAGGAGAGAAATCTTCCTAAAATGTGTAGCCCAATTTCTCTTGAGTAAGGAAATACCTCATATGTGTATGTCAAGTGTACGGCGGGCGCAGTAGAGGGCTCAGAAGGGAAGGAGCGACAATGGGATTTTGGAGAGTGAGTTTTTCTGAAATGGTTTTTGTGGGGCATGCCGCATTTAGGAAGCCCCCATGGTGCCGGAACAGCAAAAAAAAGACCACATGGCATACTATTTTGGAAACTACACCCCTCAAGGCACGTAACAAGGGGTCCAGAGAGCCTTAACACCCCACAGGTGTTTGACGACTTTTTGTTAAAGTTGGATGTGTAAATTATTTATTTTTTTCCACTAAAATGCTAGTTTTCCCCAAAATTTTAAATTTTTACAAGGGATAATAGGACAAAATGCCCCCCAAAATTTCTAACCCCATCTCTTCTGAGTATGGAAATACCCCAAGTGTAGACATCAAGTGCTCTGCTGGCGCACTGAAATGCTCAGAAGAGAAGGAGTCACATTTGGCTTTTGAAAAGCTAATTTTGCTGAAAAGGTTTTTGGAGGGCATGTTGCATTTAGGAAGCCCCTATGGTGCCAGAACAGCAAAAAAAAAAAACACGTGGAATACTATTTTAGAAACTACACCCCTCAAGGAACACACAAAGGGGTACAGTGAGCCTTAAAACCTCACAGGTGTTTGACGACTTTTTGCTAAATTTGGATGTGTAAATGAAAAAGAGAAGGAGCACCATTGGGATTTTGAAGATAAAATTTGTCCGGAATTGAAGGCTACGTGTGTTTACAAAGCCCCCATAGAGCCGGAACAATGGACCCCCCCCCCCCACATATGACCCAATTTTGGAAACTACACCCCTCACAGAATTTAATAAGGGGTGCAGTGAGTATTTACACCTCACTGGCGTTTGACATCTTTGGAACAGTGGGCTGTGCAAATGAAAAATTACATTTTTCATTTTCACGGACCACTGTTCCAAAAATCTGTCAGACACCTGTGGGGCGTAAATGCTCACTGTACCCCTTATTACATTACGTGAGGGGTGTAGTTTCCAAAATTGGGTCATATGTGGGGGGGGGTCCATCGTTCTGGCTCTATGGGGGCTTTGTAAACACATGTAGCCTTCAATTCCGGACAAATTTTATCTTCAAAATCGCAATGGTGCTCCTTCTCTTCTGAGCATTGTAGTTCGCCCGCCGAGCACTTTACATCCACATATGGGGTATGTTCTTACTCAGAAAAAATAGGGCTACAAATTTTGGGGGGCTTTTTTCCTATGTTTGCTTGTGAAAATGAAAAATTTTGGGTAACACCAGCATTTTTGTGAAATTTATTTTTTTCATTTTTCCATCCAACTTTAATGAAAATTCGTCAAACACCTGTGGTTCACTATACCCCTTGTTACTTTCCGTGAGGGGTGTAGTTTCCAAAATGGGTTCACATGTGGGTATTTATTTTTTTGCGTTTATGTCAGAACCGCTGTAAAATCAGCCACCCCTGTGCAAATCACCAATTTAGGCCTCAAATGAACATAGTGCGCTCTCACTCTTGAGCCTTGTTTTGCACCCGCAGAGCATTTTGCACCCACATATGGGGTATTTCCGTACTCAGGAGAAATTGCGTTACAAATTTTGTGGGTCTTTTTTTCCTTTTAACACTTGTGAAAATAAAAAGTAAAGGACAACACCAGCATGTTAGTGTAAAATGTAAAACATTTTTACACTGACAGGCTGGTGTAGCCCCCAACTTTTCCTTTTCATAAGGGGTAAAAGAAGAAAAAGCCCCCCAAATTTGTAACGCAATTTCTCCCGATTACGGAGATACCCCATATCTGGCCCTAAACTGTTTCCTTGAAATACGACAGGGCTCTGAAGTGAGAGAGCGCCATGCGCATTTGAGGACTAAATTAGGGATTGCATAGGGGTGAACATAGGGGTATTCTACGCCAGTGATTCCCAAACAGGGTGTCTCCAGCTGTTGCTAAACTCCCAGCATGCATGGACAGTCAGTGGCTGTGCGGAAATGCTGAGAGTTCTTGTTTTGCAACAGCTGGAGGCTCTGTTTTGGAAACACTGCCGTACAATACATTTTTCATTTTTATTGGGGGGACAGTGTAAGGGGGTGTTTATGTAGTGTTTTACCCTTTATTATGTGTTAGTGTAGTGTAGTGTTTTTAGGGTACATTCACACGGGCGCAGGTTTACAGTGAGCTTGGCGCTAGAAATTTGCGCTTTGCGTGGAATACTATTTTAGAAACTACACCCCTCAAGGAACACACAAAGGGGTACAGTGAGCCTTAAAACCTCACAGGTGTTTGACGACTTTTTGCTAAATTTGGATGTGTAAATGAAAAAGAGAAGGAGCACCATTGGGATTTTGAAGATAAAATTTGTCCGGAATTGAAGGCTACGTGTGTTTACAAAGCCCCCATAGAGCCGGAACAATGGACCCCCCCCCCCACATATGACCCAATTTTGGAAACTACACCCCTCACAGAATTTAATAAGGGGTGCAGTGAGTATTTACACCTCACTGGCGTTTGACATCTTTGGAACAGTGGGCTGTGCAAATGAAAAATTACATTTTTCATTTTCACGGACCACTGTTCCAAAAATCTGTCAGACACCTGTGGGGCGTAAATGCTCACTGTACCCCTTATTACATTACGTGAGGGGTGTAGTTTCCAAAATTGGGTCATATGTGGGGGGGGGTCCATCGTTCTGGCTCTATGGGGGCTTTGTAAACACATGTAGCCTTCAATTCCGGACAAATTTTATCTTCAAAATCGCAATGGTGCTCCTTCTCTTCTGAGCATTGTAGTTCGCCCGCCGAGCACTTTACATCCACATATGGGGTATGTTCTTACTCAGAAAAAATAGGGCTACAAATTTTGGGGGGCTTTTTTCCTATGTTTGCTTGTGAAAATGAAAAATTTTGGGTAACACCAGCATTTTTGTGAAATTTATTTTTTTCATTTTTCCATCCAACTTTAATGAAAATTCGTCAAACACCTGTGGTTCACTATACCCCTTGTTACTTTCCGTGAGGGGTGTAGTTTCCAAAATGGGTTCACATGTGGGTATTTATTTTTTTGCGTTTATGTCAGAACCGCTGTAAAATCAGCCACCCCTGTGCAAATCACCAATTTAGGCCTCAAATGAACATAGTGCGCTCTCACTCTTGAGCCTTGTTTTGCACCCGCAGAGCATTTTGCACCCACATATGGGGTATTTCCGTACTCAGGAGAAATTGCGTTACAAATTTTGTGGGTCTTTTTTTCCTTTTAACACTTGTGAAAATAAAAAGTAAAGGACAACACCAGCATGTTAGTGTAAAATGTAAAACATTTTTACACTGACAGGCTGGTGTAGCCCCCAACTTTTCCTTTTCATAAGGGGTAAAAGAAGAAAAAGCCCCCCAAATTTGTAACGCAATTTCTCCCGATTACGGAGATACCCCATATCTGGCCCTAAACTGTTTCCTTGAAATACGACAGGGCTCTGAAGTGAGAGAGCGCCATGCGCATTTGAGGACTAAATTAGGGATTGCATAGGGGTGAACATAGGGGTATTCTACGCCAGTGATTCCCAAACAGGGTGTCTCCAGCTGTTGCTAAACTCCCAGCATGCATGGACAGTCAGTGGCTGTGCGGAAATGCTGAGAGTTCTTGTTTTGCAACAGCTGGAGGCTCTGTTTTGGAAACACTGCCGTACAATACATTTTTCATTTTTATTGGGGGGACAGTGTAAGGGGGTGTTTATGTAGTGTTTTACCCTTTATTATGTGTTAGTGTAGTGTAGTGTTTTTAGGGTACATTCACACGGGCGCAGGTTTACAGTGAGCTTGGCGCTAGAAATTTGCGCTGCGGCGAAAAATTTGCCACAGCTCATACTTGAAGCAGGAAACTTACTGTAAACATGTCTGTGTGAATGTAACCTGTAGGTTCACATGGGGGGGGGGGGGGGAACCTCCAGCTGTTTCAAAACTACAACTCCCAGCATGTACTGACAGACCGTGCATGCTGGGAGTTGTAGTTTTGCAACAGCTGGAGGCACACTGGTTGGAAAACCTTCAGTTAGGTTCTGTTACCTAACTCAGTATGTTCCAACCAGTGTGCCTATAGCTGTTGCAAAACTACTACTCCCAGCATGTACTGATCGCCGAAGGGCATGCTGGGAGATCTAGTTATGCAACAGCTGGAGGGATCGCAACTACAACTCCCAGCATGCCGAGACAGCTGTTTCGGCATGCTGGGATTTGCAGTTTTGCAACATCTGGAGGGCTACAGATAGAGACCACTGCACTGTGATCTCCAAACTGTGGACCTCCAGATGTTGCAAAACTACAAATCCCGGCATGCACCGACAGCAAACAGCTATGTGGGCATGCTAGGAATTGTAGTTTTGCAAGATCTAGAGTGCTACAGTATAGAGATCACTGTGCAGTGGTCTCTAAACTGTAGACCTCCAGCTGTTGCAAAACTGCATCTCCCACCATGCCCAGCAGCTGTCTGGGCATGCTGGGAGTTGTAGTTTTGCAACATCTGGAGGGCCACAGTCTCAGTCTGTAGCCCTCTAGATGTTGCTAGGCAACTTACCGGCTTCCATTGGATCCAGGTAGCCGTCCTTTTCTGCTGCACGACATCGCCGCCTGCGCCGATCACCGCCGCCGATCCCGTCCCGCAGCTTCCCCCGACGGGTAAGTGGATCTTTGGCGTTCGGTCCCCGTCGTTTCCCCGTTCTACCCCGCCTATTGTGGGTGGGCAGAACGGGGAAACTAAAGTAAACCCCCCCGCCCCTGATCTGCTATTGGTGGTTGCGTCTAGACCACCAATAGCAGAGATAGGAGGGGTGGCACCTCTGCCACCTCACTCCTATTGCTAGAGGGGGGATCGTGGGTGTCTTAGACAACCGCGATCCCCCTTATATTCCGGGTCACCATAGATCCGTATGACCCAGAATCGGCGCAAATCGCAAGTGTGAATTCACTTGCGATTCGCGCTGATTGCCGACATGGGGGGGTCTGATGACCCCCCTGGGAATTTGCACGGGGTTCCTGCTGATCGATATCAGCAGTCACCCTGGCCTGGTCCCAGCCCGGCGCGCGGCGGGGACCGAAATTCCCTTAAGACCCAGGTACAGAAGGCGTATCGATATGCCCTAGGTCCTGTACGGGTTAAAGAAAGAAAAAAAAAAAACATAAAACTCCATAATAAAATCTGTGAAACATGGTGGTGGTAGAGTCATGGTTTGGGCCTTGGCCAGGACAGCTTGTCATCATTGAGGGAACAATGAATTCTAAATTATACCAGCAAAATGTCAGATATGAGTCATGCAGCAAGACAATGGTCCTAAATAGAGATGAGCGAATTTTAGAAAAATTAGATTTGGCCGAATTTTCAGAAAAAATTGGTTTGATCTGAATTTATCTGCGGCAAATGGCTCTTAAAAACGGCTATTTTCGGACTACAGAGAGCCTCAATAGGGGTGTAGAACACTTTACCTTGCTGTAATACGCATAGGGTGTGTACTGGGTTAGTGAAATTCCATTCCTGACTTCTTACCTGGCTTTTATGGATCAAAATTATTTATTTAAATGTATTACATTTTATAAAAAAAAATGTACAAGTCCCTATTCATAAATTATAAAATGTCTTTAAACAAAGTCTACAAACTACAAGGCGATCAGATAAGTGCTAAACATTGTTACATGCACATTCCAGCCAGCTGTAGCTAGCTGGTTTTGCTCCATCTGGCCCAGGACATCATGGAACCTGCAACACAAACAAATTAGTATTAGGCTCTGCACTTTTTCAGCATTATCCTCCCCTTTTCCCTACAAACGACTCCAGCTTTCCCACAACACACAAGGCGGGTGATTTATCAAAATATGTGCAGAGAAAAGTTGTCTAGCTGCCCATAGGAGCTCGCTTCTTTCATTTTTAACAAGGCCTTTGCAAAATGAAACAAGAAATCTGATTGGTTGCTATGGGCAACTGGGCAACTTTTCCTTTGTACAGGTTTTGATAAATCTCCCCCAATGTTTCCAGCCTCACTCAAATGCCTCCTGCATTACCCCACACAGTGACAGAGGGGTGTACATGGGAGAGAGGGGTGTAGTGGGGCATACAGGGGTGACAGAGGGGTGTTGAGGGGTGACAGATAGGTTAAGAGGGGTGACAGAGAGGAGTGAAAGAAGGGTGGGGGTGTACTACCTGAAGCTGAGTAGTCCTTTGTCAGCTCTGCCCCTGCTCCTTCCCTTCATCCACACCATTCTGCTGAGGGACCAGGGAGAATCCAGAGTCCAGAGAGGCTCCACAGGAGATACAGGAGAATTGGAACTGCAGCATCACCCGTCCTGGCACTGCACACAGACTTCACTACTGCCTGGCCTGCATGCCTGTGACTCACAGGTGCCTCAAGCCTTTAAAACTGAAGCCACCTGTCAATTGCAAGTAAGCTAAAGTCATCTTATTGTCAGTCATCAAGTGAGTAAAGTCAAATCTACTGTCTAGTCACCGTGGCCTGCATTATAGTCAGTCTACCTACAGCAAGTCCAAGCAAGCCTGTGAGGTCTCTCTGTGTCACTGGCCACTTCTCCGGGATACTGCCTGAACTGTATAGACTGTACCACCTGTCTAACCACAGTAAAAGCTACAGTTACCCTTAACCTGGCCTTGGACTCTTTATTGCCACTGCCTAACCTAGGACTAGCGGTACTACCTTCGGGTGGTTACATAGGCAAACCATGCCCTGGCATCACAAACACAAAGGGGTTAATACCATCTACCCCTGGGAAACACTATCTGCCCCTTACACCTCACCTCACACCCCGTGGCTCACCACAAAAGTGCTATCAAAAGGGTAGATTTAAAAGGGGGGCAGTGTAAGTTGTAGAAATTTCTAGTCTGTTCCATAAACCTGAGTGAGGGGAACTCTGATGACAATGCGCTCAGTAAGCTTAAAACAGTATTTGTCTACAACACCAGCAGGTGTGTTCTTTTGGCTGGCATTTCACAGTATCTAGGCCCTTAAGACTTTAACAGGAACAAAATAGTACACCACTTATATGTACGTATGGGGTATGCACTTATGAGGGGAGTACAATGCGCTCCAGTACGCTTAAAAAAAGTATTTGTGTACAACACCAGCAGTACACACCAGTGCTGCAGAACACAGTCGCTGTGTACTACACCCATAAATGCACTTTCTCTCTCAATCTCACTCCCTTTCCTATCAGTGTTTTTAGGCAGGATTTGAGCTTGAGGTGAATCGCTGCTGTTCTGTGCAACACACTACTCTCTGTCCGTCTGAGCAACAGAACGCTGATGAGACTAGGAGGTGAATCGCTGCTGGAAAAAAGCTTTTCTGCCCAACACACAGCTTTGTATGTCCCTATCGATATCTCTGCAATGAAAGGATGAAGTGACTGGCCGCAATGTGGCTGCCGATTATATAGGGTTGTGACATCACAGGGGTGACTGGCTGGTAATAGGCTGCATGATGCATGTGATTCAGGGTCATCCCGCCTACCCTTGTTCCCGCCTTCCCAGGATTACTTGCCTCATGTCCTCACATGTGGAATTGTCATTTTAGATGCCCTGGAGCCAGGACTGCACTAAATGGAGTTTAATGAAGCGATTTCATATTCACCGCCATATTCGCATTTGTTGCGAATCAAATTTTTCCTGAAATTCGGAACGTATTCAGATTCGTCAGATTCAATTCACTCATTCCTAGTCCTAAATATATATCATCTTCTATCAAAGAATGGTTATAGAAAAGTAAAGTTAGATTGCCAAGTCAAAGTCTGGACCTTAGTCCAACAGAAATGTTGTGGAAGGACCTGAAGTAAGCAGATGATGGGTGAAAGCCCACCAATATAAGGGAATTGAGGCTGCTTTGAAAATCCCCACAAGCCAATGTACAGGACTTATCAATAATTACCGAAGATGTTTAGATGCAGTTATTGCTGCACAAGCAAGGTCATAGCAGATGAAAGTAAAGGTTCACATAGTCTTCACACTCACAGATATGTGATAATGGATCATTTTGCTCAATAAATAAATGACCAAGAGTAGCATTTTTGGCTATATTTTTTAATTGCTTTTGCCTGCGGCTTTGCTCTCTTTAAATTTGGGGTAACATAGATCTATTTTTTAGGATCCTATAGTAATGAGGCCACTCTGGGTAAAGTCTACGGGCATCCAAACAACCCAAATTCTTTCAACTTTGATCACCGCACCCGGTTTTTCCTTCCTAATCCTTGTTGGGGAGGAAATTCAACAAAGGAGGAAGCTTTTGACTTCATATTCCGTCCTCATATATTGTTGTCATATCCCAACCCCATATCCTGATGTCCTAGCCTGACCTCCTATCCCGTCCTCCTATCCCTTCCTCATATCCCGTCCTATCTCAACTTCCTATTCTGTCCTCATATCCCTTCCTCATATCCCATCCTCCTATCTCGACCTCCTATCCCGTCCTCCTATCCCGACCTAGGAATCCCTTCCTCCTATCCCATCCCTCTATCCATATCTCCTATCTTCTCGACCTCCTATCCCGACCTCCTATCCCATCCTCCTATCTCGACCTCCTATCCCGACCTTCTATCCTGACCTCCTATCCCGTCCTCCTTTCCTGTTCTCCTATTTTGACCTCCTATCCCGTCCTTACATCCCAACCTCATATCCCGTCCTCCTATCTCGTCCTCCTATCTCGACCTCCTATCCCGACCTCCTATCCTGATCTCCTATCCCGTCCTCCTATCCTGACCTCCTATCCTGTCCTCTTATCCCATCCTCCTATCTTCACCTCCTATATCAACTTCCTATCTCGACCTCCTATCTCGACCTCCTATCCCGTCCTCATATCCCGTCCTCCTATCTCGACCTCCTATCTTGACCTCAGATCTCGACCTCCCATCCCAATTGGGGGTCTCATACACCCTCCCCTCTATCTGGCTTTATGCCCCCTCTACTAACCACCCCTTGTGTCAGGAGCTCTTATAAAGTCCAATATAGGCTCATCCTTTTATTTGTATTACATTCCTTATAGAGAGTCCCTGTCTAAAATATTCAACAGCCTCCCCAACGTTTCGCCAGAGAACTGGCTTTGTCAAGGGCAGTAGGCTAATGGCAAAAATTTCCCACACTTGTCTATTTATAGATTGTTATTGTCACTTCTGTTGCTTTCGTCACATCCCTTCCGGTCTACAACACCAATCACTGAATGCCACGTTACTTGTCACGTGTTCCATTGTTGTGATCATGTGGTAAGCCGATTACATGACCACACGTCTGTTCCATGTGACCTGTATCCCGGCCCGTGTTTCATCGCGCATTCTTGCGCTATTCTATGTATTCGCGCATGCGTGCAGACTTTAACTCTCACCGATATCCTCCGTATTTGCACATGCTCGGGATTTCTAACCTTAGGTTAGTTTCTTCTCTATGCTTTTTCACTACATTATCGTAGGATTCCTTTCTAGATTGGGAATTATTATTCCTGCATTTCTGGGATAGCTGTAAGGATAGATAATTTGTTCTGGATTGAGCAAGATCAATATAATATTATGTAACTTCACATCTATATGCTTCTATTAGTCCTTTTATTAATTCCTTATGGAGTACTATTATTCGTATATTGTTCATATAGTTTAGTCCATATGATAGAGTATAATATACCTAACTCTCTAGGTCCTTTTATTAGTCCTTTGTGGAATGATATTATTCATGTAATGTTTAATTTAATTAATGGTACCAATATATATTTCCTTTATGTTTAGGGTAATTAGGTCATACTTTAGCTTTCAATTCATCAGTATTTGGTTGCTTTGCAAACTTTTTTTTTGAACGTTATGTACTGTTATCCTGATGCAGCTCTTCTGAAGTGCCTGTCACGATTCGGCTGGCAGGAGGTGGATCCTCTGTGCCAGAGAGGGATAGGCGTGGACCGTGCTGGTGGACCGGTTCTAAGTTGCTACTGGTATTCACCAGAGCCCGCCGCAAAGCGGGATCGTCTTGCAGCGGCGGTAGCAACCAGGTCGTATCCACCAGCAACGGCTCAACCTCTCTGACTGCTGAAGATAGGCGCGGTACAAGGGAGTAGACAAGAGCAAAGTCGGACGTAGCAGAAGGTCAGGGCAGGCAGCAAGGATCGTAGTCAGGGGCAACAGCAGGAGGTCTGGAACACAGGCTAGGAACACACAAGGGAACGGTTTCACTGGCACAATGGCAACAAGATCCGGTGAGGGAGTGCAGGGGAAGTGAGGTATAAATAGGGAGTGCACAGGTGAGAATACTGATTAGGCCTGCTGCGCCAATCAGTGGCGCAGCGGCCCTTTAAATGGCAGAGACCCGGCGCGCGCGCGCCCTAAGGAGCGGGGCCGCGCGCGCCGGGACTACACAGACGGGGAACTGGTCAGGTACGGGAGCCGAGATGCGCATCGCGAGCGGGCGCGTCCCGCATCGCGAATCGCATCCCGGCTGGGAGTAATATCGCAGCGCACCCGGTCAGCAGGTCTGACCGGGGCGCTGCGAATGAGAGAACGCTGCGAGCGCTCCGGGGAGGAGCGGGGACCCGGAGCGCTCGGCGTAACAGTACCCCCCCCCCTTGGGTCTCCCCCTCTTTTTGGAGCCTGAGAACCTGAGGATAAGACTTTTGCCCAGGATGTTGTCCTCAGGTTCCCAGGATCTCTCCTCAGGGCCGCAATTCTCCCAGTCGACCAAGAAGAATCTTTTACCTCTGACCGTCTTGGATGCTAGAATCTCCTTGACAGAAAAGACGTCAGAAGATCCGGAAACTGGAGTGGGAGAAACAACTTTGGGAGAGAAGCGGTTAAGGATGAGTGGTTTAAGGAGAGAGACATGGAAGGCATTGGGAATACGGAGAGAAGCAGGAAGAAGGAGTTTGTAAGAGACAGGGTTGATCTGGCACTTGATTTTGAAAGGACCAAGATAGCGTGGTCCCAGTTTGTAACTGGGGACACGAAAGCGGACATATTTAGCGGAGAGCCATACCTTGTCTCCGGGAGCAAAAATGGGGGGAGTTCTTCTTTTTTTTATCAGCAAATCTTTTCATCCGGGATGAAGCCTGTAAAAGAGAATTTTGGGTCTCTTTCCATATGGTGGAAAGATCACGAGTCACTTCATCCACAGCGGGCAAACCAGAGGGCAAGGGAGTAGGGAGGGGAGGAAGAGGGTGACGGCCGTACACCACGAAAAATGGGGATTTAGCAGAAGATTCGGAGACTCTGAAGTTGTATGAGAATTCGGCCCATGGTAGAAGATCTGCCCAGTCATCCTGGCGGGAGGAAACAAAATGCCGTAAATAGTCACCCAGGACCTGATTAACTCTTTCTACTTGCCCATTGGATTGGGGATGATAAGAAGAAGAGAAGTTTAATTTGATCTTGAGCTGTTTACAGAGGGCTCTCCAGAATTTAGACACGAATTGGACGCCTCTATCTGAGACGATATGCGTGGGCAAACCGTGAAGGCGAAAAATGTGAACAAAAAATTGCTTTGCCAACTGAGGCGCTGAAGGAAGAGGAATAAAAGACCAGGAAGAGGAATAAAATGTGCCATCTTGGAAAATCGATCAACGACCACCCAAACAACTGTGTTGCCACGGGATGAGGGCAAGTCCGTAATAAAGTCCATACCAATCTGTGACCAAGGCTGTTCAGGAACAGGCAGAGGATGAAGGAGACCAGCAGGCTTCTGGCGAGGAGTCTTATCCCGGGCACAGACAGTACAGGCCCGCACGAAATCAATAACATCAGTCTCCAGAGTCGGCCACCAATAAAATCGAGAGATGAGTTGCAAGGATTTTTTGATGCCCACATGGCCTGCGAGGTGGGAGGAGTGTCCCCATTTGAGAATCCCGAGACGCTGGCGTGGAGAAACGAAGGTATTCCCTGGAGGAGTTTGCCTGATGGAAGCTGGAGAAGTGGAGATCAGACAGTCCGGAGGAATGATGTGTTGCGGAGAGACCTCTACTTCAGAGGCATCAGAAAAACGAGAGAGGGCATCGGCCCTAATGTTCTTGTCAGCAGGGCGAAAATGGATTTCAAAGTTAAAACGGGCAAAGAACAACGACCACCTAGCCTGGCGAGGGTTCAGTCGTTGGGCAGACTGGAGGTAGGAGAGATTCTTGTGATCAGTGTATATGATAACTGGAAATTTTGATCCCTCCAGCAGGTGCCTCCATTCCTCAAGCGCCAATTTAATGGCCAGTAGTTCTCGATCCCCGATGGAATAGTTTCTCTCCGCCGAGGAGAAGGTCCTAGAAAAAAAACCACAAGTCACAGCATGCCCGGAAGAATTTTTTTGTAGAAGGACAGCTCCAGCTCCCACTGAGGAGGCATCTACCTCCAATAGGAAGGGTTTAGATGGGTCAGGTCTGGAGAGCACGGGAGCGGAAGAAAAGGCAGACTTGAGATGTTTAAATGCGTCTTCCGCTTGGGGGGACCAGGACTTGGGATTAGCATTTTTCTTGGTTAAAGCCACGATAGGAGCCACAATAGTGGAAAAGTGTGGAATAAACTGTCTGTAATAATTGGCGAACCCCAAAAAAACGTTGGATAGCACGGAGTCCGGAGGGGCGTGGCCAATCTAAGACGGCAGAGAGTTTATCTGGGTCCATTTGTAGTCCCTGGCCAGAGACCAAGTATCCTAGGAAAGGAAGAGATTGACATTCAAAGAGACATTTCTCCATTTTGGCATAAAGTTGATTGTCACGAAGTCTCTGAAGAACCATGCGGACATGCTGGCGGTGTTCTTCTAAGTTGGCAGAAAAAATCAGAATATCGTCCAGATAAACCACAACACAGGAATATAGGAGATCACGAAAAATTTCATTAACAAAGTCTTGGAAGACGGCAGGGGCGTTGCATAGGCCAAAGGGCATGACCAGATACTCAAAGTGTCCATCTCTTGTGTTAAATGCGGTCTTCCATTCGTCCCCCTCCCTGATGCGGATGAGATTATAAGCACCTCTTAAGTCCAGTTTGGTAAAGATGTGGGTACCTTGTAAGCGATCAAAGAGTTCCGAGATAAGAGGTAAGGGGTAGCGTTTTTTTACCGTGATTTTATTAAGTCCGCGGTAATCAATACAAGGACGTAGGGAGCCATCTTTTTTGGACACAAAAAAAAATCCAGCTCCGGCAGGAGAGGAGGACTTGCGGATAAACCCCTTTTTTAAATTCTCCTGGATGTACTCCGACATGGCAAGAGTCTCTGGAGCAGACAGAGGATAGATTCTGCCCCGGGGTGGGGTAGTACCCGGGAGGAGGTCAATAGGACAGTCATAAGGCCTGTGAGGAGGCAAAGTCTCAGCTTGCTTTTTGCAAAAGCCTTAGGAAGACCGGATACAGGGGGAACCACAGGGTCACGGCAAGGAGTACTGGGCACCGATTTAAGACAGTCCTTGTGACAAGAAGTACCCCAATTCTTGATTTCTCCTGTGGACCAATCAAGGGTTGGGGAATGGCGTTGAAGCCACGGTAATCCAAGAAGAATTTCAGAAGTGCAGTTGGAGAGGACCAAAAATTCAATTTTTTCGTGATGAGGTCCGATGCACATTAGGATAGGTTCCGTGCGGTAACGCACGGTACAGTCCAATCTTTCATTGTTAACAGAATTGATGTAGAGGGTCTGGCGAGACTGGTCACCGGGATGTTGAACCTGTTGATGAGAGAGGCCAAAATAAAATTTCCTGCAGATCCGGAATCCAAGAAGGCCGTAGCAGAGAAGGAGAAGGTAGAGGAAGATATCCGCACAGGCACAGTAAGGCGTGGAGAAGCAGAGTAGACATCAAGAACTGTCTCATCTTTGTGCGGAGTCAGCATACGTCTTTCCAGGCGGGGAGGACGGATAGGACAATCTTTCAAGAAGTGTTCGGTACCGGCACAGTACAGGCATAGGTTCTCCATGCGGCGTCGTGTCCTCTCTTGAGGTGTCAAGCGAGACCGGTCAACTTGCATAGCCTCCACAGCGGGAGGCACAGGAACGGATTGCAGAGGACCAGAGGAGAGAGGAGCCGGGGAGAGAAACCGCCTCGTGCGAACAAAGTCCATGTCCTGGCGGAGCTCCTGACGCCTTTCGGAAAAACGCATGTCAATGCGGGTGTCAAGATGAATAAGTTCATGCAGGTTAGCAGGAATTTCTCGTGCGGCCAGCACATCTTTAATGTTGCTGGATAGGCCTTTTTTAAAGGTCGCGCAGAGGGCCTCATTATTCCAGGATAATTCGGAGGCAAGAGTACGGAATTGGATGGCGTACTCGCCAACAGAAGAATTACCCTGGACCAGGTTCAGCAGGGCAGTCTCAGCAGAAGAGGCTCGGGCAGGTTCCTCAAAGACACTTCGGATCTCCGTGAAGAAGGAGTGTACAGAGGCAGTGACAGGGTCATTGCGGTCCCAGAGCGGTGTGGCCCATGACAGAGCTTTCCCAGACAGAAGGCTGACTACGAAAGCCACCTTAGACCTTTCAGTTGGAAACTGGTCCGACATCATCTCCAAGTGCAGGGAACATTGCGAAAGAAAGCCACGGCAAAACTTAGAGTCCCCATCAAATTTATCCGGCAAGGATAATCGTAAGCCGGAAGCGGCCACTCGCTGCGGAGGAGGTGCAGGAGCTGGCGGAGGAGATTGTTGCTGGAGCTGTGGTAATAGCTGCTGTAGCATCACGGTCAGTTGAGACAGCTGGTGACCTTGTTGCGCTATCTGTTGCGACTGCTGGGCGACCACCGTGGTGAGGTCGGCGACAACTGGCAGTGGGACTTCAGCGGGATCCATGGCCGGATCTACTGTCACGATTCGGCTGGCAGGAGGTGGATCCTCTGTGCCAGAGAGGGATAGGCGTGGACCGTGCTGGTGGACCGGTTCTAAGTTGCTACTGGTATTCACCAGAGCCCGCCGCAAAGCGGGATGGTCTTGCAGCGGCGGTAGCAACCAGGTCGTATCCACCAGCAACGGCTCAACCTCTCTGACTGCTGAAGATAGGCGCGGTACAAGGGAGTAGACAAGAGCAAAGTCGGACGTAGCAGAAGGTCAGGGCAGGCAGCAAGGATCGTAGTCAGGGGCAACGGCAGGAGGTCTGGAACACAGGCTAGGAACACACAAGGGAACGCTTTCACTGGCACAATGGCAACAAGATCCGGCGAGGGAGTGCAGGGGAAGTGAGGTATAAATAGGGAGTGCACAGGTGAGAATACTGATTAGGCCTGCTGCGCCAATCAGTGGCGCAGCGGCCCTTTAAATGGCAGAGACCCGGCGCGCGCGCCGGGACAACACAGACGGGGAACGGGTCAGGTACGGGAGCCGAGATGCGCATCGCGAGCGGGCGCGTCCCGCATCGCGAATCGCATCCCGGCTGGGAGTAATATCGCAGCGCACCCGGTCAGCAGGTCTGACCGGGGCGCTGCGAATGAGAGAACGCTGCGAGCGCTCCGGGGAGGAGCGGGGACCGGAGCGCTCGGCGTAACAGTGCCATTTATGGTCCTAATGACCTTTTTGAGTTGCTATATTAATTTAACCTGATATAGCTCTTCTAATGTGCTTTTTATGGTCCCAATACTATTATTTTTCTATATAGTGCGCATATGACCATTATAGTTCCCTCATTGTGTTATACTTTGATTCTGGACCTCTTTTTTCTTTTTCTAGATTTTTATTATGTGTCTATGTGAGATATGTATCTTATATTATCTTCTCATACATGTTTTATTCCTTCTCATAGATATTTTCATCAATGTTTTCATCAATCCAGTTTCTCACTCCCATCCTTCAGGCGCATCATCCCTCTTTTCTTCATGTGAAAGGTACTTCAGATAAGGTGAGTACGACTGGATTTAGTTCTTTTGTAATGTCGTGTTTTTACTGTCATTCCATATCTCCATATCCTGTGTTTACTTTACAGTTTTTCTTAATATCTCCTGTCTCAAGTTAAGATGGCAGAGTAGGAAAATCCTTCATTTAAGCTTATAGGATATCTACTATTCAACCTAATTATCCATTTAGACTCTTCTTTTAGTAATAATTTGTCAATATTGCCCTTTCTCGGGCCTAACTTCAATTGACATAACCCCCAGAATGTTATGGTGTCTGTATTACCTCTATGGGCCATATTTACATGTCTAGCCAATGGCGTATCTGCTTTTGTTCGTATTGTGCTTAAATGTTTCTCAATCCTCTTCCGCAGTTGTTGGGTCATTTTCCCCACATACAGCTTAGGGCAGGGGCATTACGGCTACTGCAGTTAATAAACTGTCTAATCGTGTACTTCCGCTTATCTGGGGGATTTTTAAAGACTTTTTTCTTGGGCATCACTTTACATACAGAGCAATGCCCACATGGGTATGACCCCTCCGGTGGTTGGCATCCAGTCCCCTTAAAACGCAGTATACCAACAGGCCAATATTTAAGAGCTAGAAGAAACAGCTTGGAGGAAACAAACTTTCTGGCAGAGAGTCAGAATTTGCTGGATCATTTTACCAACAGAGGGTATCTAAAGAAATGGATGAAGAAAGCTTACAACAGGGCTCGGCAGAGTGAAAGGGATGTATTATTAGCAGATAAAGCTACTAAACCAGAAGAACCTAAAGTATTCGGATGCATTGGAACGTATGATGCATATACATCGCAAGTGATGAGAATTTTGAGATCTCACTGGAATATCTTAAGAGTAGACCCTGATTTGAAGGAGGAAAGAGCCGGAACGTGGCTCCCTAAACCAACGGAGGGGTCATACCCATGTGGGCATTGCTCTGTATGTAATGTGATGCCAAAGACAAAAGTGTTTGAAAATCCCCCAGATAAGCGGAAGTACAAGATTAGACAGTTTAATAACTGTAGTAGCCATAATGTCATCTATATAGCACAATGCCCCTGCCCTAAGCTGTATGTGGGGAAAACGACCCAACAACTGCGGAAGAGGATTGGGAAACATTTAAGCACAATACGAACAAAAGCAGATACGCCATTGGCTAGACATGTAAAATGTAAATATGGCCCATAGAGGTAATACTGACACCATAATATTCTGGGGGTTATTTTAATTGGAGTTAGACCCGAGAAAGGGCAATATTGACAAATTATTACTAAAAGAAGAGGCTAAATGAATATTTAAGTTGAATAATAGATATGCTATAGGCTTAAATGAAGGAATTTCCTACTCTGCCTCCTTAACTTGAGACAGAAGATATTCAGAAAAACTAAAGTAAACACAGGATATGGAGACAGAATGACAGTAAAAACACACCATTACAAACGGGCCCGGACTGGCCTACCAGGATACCGGGAAAATTCCTGGTGGGCCACGGCCCTGGGGCCACTTTGAGATGTGGCTGCGCATTCTTTTTCCCCTTCAGCGGCCGCCACGGCTGGATCATTGGCGCTCATGGAGCGCTCATTAGGGACATCCCCATGTCCAGAAAAATCTTTTCGGGACACAAGGATGCCCCGATTACCTCTGTGCGGCCGCCGGCCCCGCATTAACTTGAAAAAAGCAGGGGCCGCCGGGAAGTAGCGCACGCAGGGACATCACTGACGTCCCGTGCGTGCGCCCATAGCAACAGAGCAGAGCGGAGCAGTGAGGAGGATGCACGAGCATGGTAGGTACGTGACCAGCGGGCAGCGGCACGTCATCTTCAGTATTCCGACCTCAGCTCCGGGGTCACGATCATAGGCTATGGGCCATAGCAGTAGATCGCGACCCTGGAGCGGTGGACGGAATACTGAAGTGGGGCAGTAAACAGGCATACAGCCTCCAGCCATACACTGTATATGGCTGAAGGCTGTATGTCTGTGGGGGGAACAAACTGCACCTAATGTGGGGGAGCTGTACTGCACCTAATGTGGGGGAACTGTACTGCACCTAATGTGGGGGACTATATACTGTACCTAATATGGGGGACTAAATACTGCACCTAATGTGGGGGGACTATGTACTGCACCTAATGTGGGGTAGTATGTACTGCACCTAATGTGGGGGACTATGTACTGCACCTAATGTGGGGGGACTATGTACTGCACCTAATGTGGGGGAACTATACTGCACCTAATGTGGGGGAACTATACTGAACCTAATGTGGGGGAATCTATACTGCACCTAATGTGGGGGATCTATACTGCACCTAATGTGGAGAACTATACTGCACCTAATGTGGGAGGAACTATACTGCACCTAATGTGGAGAACTATACTGCACCTAATGTGGGGGAAACTATACTGCACCTAATGTGGGGGACTATATACTGTACCTAATGTGGAGTAGTATGTACTGCACCTAATGTGGGGGACTATGTACTGCACCTAATGTGGGGGACTATGTACTGCACCTAATGTGGGGGAACTGTACTGCACCTAATGTGGGGGACTATGTACTGCACCTAATGTGGGGGGACTATGTACTGCACCTAATGTGGGGGAACTGCACTGCACCTAATGTGGGGGAACTATACTGCACCTAATGTGGGGGAACTATACTGAACCTAATGTGGGGGAATCTATACTGCACTTAATGTGGGGGATCTATATTGCACCTAATGTGGAGAACTGTACTGCACCTAATGTGGGAGGAACTATACTGCACCTAATGTGGGGGAGCTATACTGCTCCTAATGTGGGGGAGCTATACTGCACCTATTGTGGGGAACTATACTGCACCTAATGTGGGGAAGCTATACTGCACCTAATGTGGGGGGAACTATACTGCACCTAATGTGGGGGGAACTATACTGCATGTAATGTGGGGGAGCTATACTGCCACTAATGTGGGGGAGCTATACTGCACCTAATGTGGGGGAGCTATACTGCACCTAATGTGGGGGAGCTATTCTTCACCTAATGTGGAGGACTACATACTGCACCTAATGTGGGGGGGGGGGCTATACTGCACCTATTGTGGGGAACTATACTGCATCTAGTTTGGGGGAGCTATGCTGCACCTAATGTGGGGAACTATACTGCACCTAATGTGGGGAACTGTACTGCACCTAATGTGGGGGAACTGTAGTGCACCTAATGTGGGGGAGCTATACTGCACCTAATGTGGGGGGAACTATACTACACCTAATGTGGGGGGGAACTATACTGCATATAATGTGGGGGAGATATACTGCACGTAATGTGGGGGGAACTCTACTGCACCTAATGTGGGGGGGGGAACTATACTGCACGTAATGTGGGGGAGCAATACTGCACCAAATGTGGGGGGAACTATACTGCACCAAATGTGGGGGGAACTATTCTGCATGTAATGTGGGGGACTATATACTGCACCTAATGTGGGGGATTATATGCTGCACCTAATGTGGAGAACTATATCGCATATAATGTGGGGGACTATATACTGCACCTAAAATGGAGAACTATACTGCACCTAATGTGGGCAACTATACTGCACCTAATGGGGGGGGAATTGTACTGCACCTAATGTGGGGGAGCTATACTGCACCTAATGTGGGGGAGCTATACTGAACCTATAGTGGGAACTATACTGCACCTAATGTGGGGAACTATACTGCATCTAATGTGGGGGAACTATACTGCACTTAATGTGGGGAACTATGCTGCACCTAATGTGGGAAACAATACTGCACATAATGTGGGGGAGCTATACTGCACCTAATGTGGGGGAGCTATACTGCACCTAATGTGGGGGAGCTATACTGCACCTAATGTGGAGGAGCTATACTGCACCTATTGTGGGGAACTATACGGCACCTAATGTGGGGAAGCTATACTGCACCTAATGTGGGGGGAACTATACTGCACGTAATGTGGGGGGAACTATACTGCATGTAATGTGGGGTAGCTATACTGCCCCTAATGTGGGGAGCTATACTGCACCTAATGTGGGGGAGCTATACTGCACCTAATGTGGGGGAGCTATTCTGCACCTAATGTGGGGGACTATATACTGCACCTAATGTGGGGGAGCTATACTGCACCTATTGTGGGGAACTATACTGCATCTAATGTGGGGGAGCTATGCTGCACCTAATGTGGGGAACTATACTGCACCTAATGTGGGGGAACTGTACTGCACCTAATGTGGGGGATCTGTAGTGCACCTAATGTGGGGGAGCTATACTGCACCTAATGTGGGGGGAACTATACTATACTACACCTAATGTGGGAGGAACTATACTGCATATAATGTGGGGGAGCTATACTGCAGCTAATGTGGGGGGAACTCTACTGCACCTAATGTAGGGGGGGGGACTATACTGCACGTAATGTGGGGGAGCTATACTGCACCTAATGTGGGGGAGCAATACTGCACCAAATGTGGGGGGAACTATACTGCACCAAATGTGGGGGGAACTATTCTGCACGTAATGTGGGGGAGCTATACTGCACCTAATGGTGGGGACTATACTGCAGCTAATGTGGGGGGAACTATACTGCACGTAATGTGAGGGAGCTATACTGCACCTAATGTGGGGAGCTATACTGCATCTAATGTGGGGGAGCAATACTGCACCTAATGTGGGGTGCTAATCTGCACCTAATGTGGGAGACTATATACTGCAACTAATGTGGGGGATTATATACTGCACCTAATGTGGAGAACTATACCGCACATAATGTGGGGGACTATATACTGCACCTAATATGGAGAACTATACTGCACCTAATGTGGGGAACTACACTGCACCTAATGTGGGGGAACTGTACTGCACCTAATGTGGGGGAGCTATACTGAACCTATAGTGGGAACTATACTGCACCTAATGTGGGGAACTATACTGCATCTAATGTGGGGGAGCTATACTGCACCTAATGTGGGGAACTATACAGCACCTAATGTGGGGGAGCTATACTGCACCTAATGTGGGGGAGCTATACTGCACCTAATGTGGGGGAGCTATACTGTACCTATTGTGGGGAACTAAACTGCACCTAATGTGGGGAAGCTATACTGCACCTAATGTGGGGGGAACTATACTGCACCTAATGTGGGGGGAACTATACTGCATGTAATGTGGGGGAGCTATACTGCCCCTAATGTGGGGGAGCTATACTGCACCTAATGTGGGGGAGCTATACTGCACCTAATGTGGGGGAGCTATTCTGCACCTAATGTGGGGGACTATATACTGCACCTAATGTGGGGGACTATATACTGCACCTAATGTGGAGAACTATACTGCACCTAATGTGGGGAACTATACTGCATCTAATGTGGGGGAGCTATGCTGCACCTAATGTGGGGAACTATACTGCACCTAATGTGGGGGAACTATACTGCACCTAATGTGGGGGAACTGTAGTGCACCTAATGTGGGGGAGCTATACTGCACCTAATGTGGGGGGAACCATACTACACCTAATGTGGGGGGAACTGTACTGCACCTAATGGGGGGAGCTATACTTCACCTAATGTGGGGGGAACTCTACTGCACCTAATGTGGGGGGGGCTAACTATACTGCACGTAATGTGGGGGAGCTATACTGCACCTAATGTGGGGGAGCAATACTGCACCAAATGTGGGGGGAACTATACTGCACCAAATGTGGGGGAAACTATTCTGCACGTAATGTGGGGGAGCTATACTGCACCTAATGGGGGGACTATACTGCAGCTAATGTGGGGGGAACTATACTGCACGTAATGTGGGGGAGCTATACTGCACCTAATGTGGGGAGCTATACTGCATCTAATGTGGGGGAGCAATACTGCACCTAATGTGGGGAAGCTATTCTGCACCTAATGTGGGGGACTATATACTGCACCTAATGTGGGGGATTATATACTGTACCTAATGTGGAGAACTATACCGCACATAATGTGGGGGACTATATACTGCACCTAATGTGGAGAACTATACTGCATCTAATGTGGGGGAGCTATGCTGCACCTAATGTGGGGAACTATACTGCACCTAATGTGGGGGAACTGTACTGCACCTAATGTGGGGGAACTGTAGTGCACCTAATGTGGGGGAGCTATACTGCACCTAATGTGGGGGGAACTATACTACACCTAATGTGGGGGGAACTATACTGCACATAATGTGGGGGAGCTATACTTCACCTAATGTGGGGGGAACTCTACTGCACCTAATGTGGAGGGGGGGACTATACTGCACGTAATGTGGGGGAGCTATACTGCACCTAATGTGGGGGAGCAATACTGCACCAAATGTGGGGGGAACTATTCTGCCCGTAATGTGGGGGAGCTATACTGCACCTAATGGGGGGACTATACTGCAGCTAATGTGGGGGGAATTATACTGCACGTAATGTTTGGGAGCTATACTGCACCTAATGTTAGGGAGCTATACTGCACCTAATGTGGGGGAGCTATACTTCACCTAATGTGGGGGACTATGTACTGCATTTAATGTGGGGGACTATATACTGCACCTAATGTGGAGAACTATACTGCACCTAATTTGGGGAACTATACTATACTATACTATACTGTGACATATATGTGTACATGTATATATATATATATATATATATATATATCTTAGAGGTGCACCGAAATGGAAATTTCAGAACCGAAACGAAACCGAAATAAAAAAAAAATGTCCGGCCGAAACCGATACCAAAAATGACTTCTCCCCGTCTTCTGGTAAAATGCAGCGCTCCGCTCATTAGATTAGATTAGATTCCCTCACATTAGATTGCCAGCTCCCCCACATTAGGTCGGGAGTACCCCACATTAGTAGGCAGCTCCCCCACAATAGTAGGCAGCTCCCCCGCAATAGTAGGCAGGTTCCCCACATTAGGTCAGCATTTCCCCCACAATAGTAGGCAGCTCCCCCCAACAATAGTAGGCAGTTCCCACACAATATTAGGCAGCTCCCCCACAATAGTAGGCAGCTCCCCCCAACAATATTAGGCAGCTCCCCCCCCAACAATATTAGGCAGCTCCCCCCAACAATATTAGGCAGCTCCCCCCCACAATATTAGGCAGCTCCCCCTCACAATATCAGGCAGCTCCCCCCAACAATATTAGGCAGCTCTACCCCAACAATATTAGGCAGCTCCCCCCAACAATATTAGGCAGCTCCCCCCCCAACAATATTAGGCAGCTCCCCCCAACAATATTAGGCAGCTCCACCCCAACAATATTAGGCAGCTCCCCCCACATTTGTAGGCAGCTCCCCCCCAACAATATTAGGCAGCTCCCCCCCACAATATTAGGCAGCTCCCCCCACATTTGTAGGCAGCTCCCCCCCACATTAGGTCAGCAGTTCCCCCACAATAGTAGGCAGCTTCCCCCCACCCCACAGACATACAGCTTCCAGCCATATACAGTGTATGGCTGGAGGCTGTATGTCTGTACTGCTGCCCCCACAGTGTTCTGGTCACCGCTCCTCCGGCCCGGGGTCACATCTACTGCTATGGCCTATGGACCATAGCAGTAGGTGCCGGGACCGGAGGAGCGGTGATCGGAACACTGAAGAAGATGACGCGGTCACTTACAGGCCCCGGCCAGTGCGCGTTCTCCTGCGACGATCCCGCAGTCCTCCTGCATCTCTATGGTTGTACGCACGGGACGTCAGTGACGGAGGCGGAGGCGGAGAAGCGAGGGACTGAAGGAGGATCGCAGAAGGACGCCGGGGAATGGTGAGTGACAGGCGGACATCCTTATGTCCCGAAAAGATTTTTCGGGACACAGGGATGTCCGGGATAGGAATACTTCTTTTTATGTGCCTGGGCCGACTCCCGTGTGTGGCTGCAGGCGGGGGCCAACCAGAGCATGTAAAACCTAATACTGTATACTAAAAACCAGGGGGCCTCCAGCTGTTGTGAAACTACATCTCCCAGCATGCCCGGACAGACTTTGCAGGTCCGGGCATGCTGGGAGTTGTAGTTTCACAACAGCTGGAGGCCCCCTGGTTTTTAGTATACAGTATTAGTTTTTATATGCTCTGGTCAGCCCCCGCCTGCAGCCACACACGGGAGCCGGCCCGGGCACATAAAAAGAAGTATTCCTATCCCGGAGAGCGCGCCCCCCCCCCCCCCCCCAGATGTTGCGCCCGGTGCGGCCGGCCCCCCCTGCACCCCCCACGAGTGCCCCCACGGCCGCCAATATATCGGTGCATCCCTAATATATATATATCCATGTAAAGTAATACGCCTGTGCACACGGTGGCCGATGGCTGGCACAATGTGTTGTGGGGCTTGTATGCAATAATTTTCAGGGCTGGTTTTTATCCCCAGTCCGGCCCTGATTTCAAAAGAACAAAATCAGGTTGTACTCACCTTATCTGAAGTACCTTTCACATGAAGAAGAAAAGAGAAATGATGCACCTGAAGGATGGGAGTGAGAAACTGGATTGATGAAAACATTGATGAAAATATCTATGAGAAGGAATAAAACATGTATGAGAAGATAATATAAGATACATATCTCACATAGACACATAATAAAATTCTAGAAAAAGAAAAAAGAGGTCCAGAATCAAAGTAGAAAACAATAAGGGACCAATAATTGTCGTAAGCGCACTATATAGAAAAATAATAGTATTGGGACCATAAAAAGCACATTAGAAGAGCTATATCAGGTTAAATTAATATAGCAACTCAAAAAGGTCATTAGGACCATAAAAGGCACATCAGAAGGGCTGCATCAGGATAACAGTATATAACGTTCTTAAAAAAAAGGTTGCATAGCAACCAAATACTGATGAATTGAAAGCTGAAGTATGACCTAATTACCCTAAACATAAAGGAAATATTTATTGGTACCATTAATTAAATCAAACATTACATGAATAATATAATTCCAGGACTAATAAAAGGATCTAGAGAGTTAGGTATATTATACTCTATCATATGGACTAAATAGAGATGAGCGAATCGAACTTGACAAACCCGAATTCGTTCCGAATTTCATGAAAAATTCGATTTGCAACGAATACAAATATCGCCGCGATTCTATAGCGCGAATCGCTTCATTATACTCCATTTTACAGAGTTCCAGGCTATTTGGGGCCTAAGATGGCAGATCCACATGTCAGTACATGGGGCAGGGGATTATGGGAGGGCAGGAAACAGCGGCGGGAATGAAGGTAGGCGGGCTGACCCTGAATCACATGTGTTCACTGACCCCTGTGATGTCACAGCCCCTATATAATCGGCGGCCATCTTGCCTCTCTTCATTTCCTCTATGCACTCAGATAGAGAGGACGGGACTGTGTGTGTGTGAATAGCTCATACCACAGCGTTACACTGCAACTGCTAGTCACATCAGCATTAGGGAAAGGCAGGAGTGCAGAGTGCTGTGCTGTTACACTGAGAAGGATCATTGATAGCTAAACCTCCTATTCATGTTATTGAGCATTGCAGCAGAGAGGGGCAGATAGCTGTCAGCTGCCTCATACAGATCTCCAAGCTGCCTGAACTTTCTGAAGCATCTTATCTCCTCATTGTTCAGCCCAATTGAGTTTATTTTTATTTGCTCCACAAATCTTCTGCTGCTCAGAATTGTGTGACAGAGTGCAATTTAGGGTTTAATTCCTGGATTTTTTTTTGTGGTGCTGCACTGTTGGGTCATGCTGCTGTTCAGAAATATGTGATTGTTCAGTGGACTGTAGTGCATTTGCACCATTTTGTACCTGTTAATCTGTCAAGGGGCTGGCTACATACTGTGCAAGTCCAAACAATACTATTCACCGGCTGTTTTTTTGTTTTTTTTAAACAGTTTTTTCTGCCTATAGTTACGCATATATAACTGCCCTCATCAGTGCGTACCGCATAGGTACATCCAAGTATTGTACCATTTAGTACCTGTTAAGCTGTCAAGGTGCTCCATACCGTCAAAGTCCAAACAATAGTATCCACCGACTGGTGTATTACAAAAATACAGAGTTTTTTCTGCTAATAGTTAGGCATATTACTGCCCTCATCAGTGCACACCGCATAGGTACATCCAAGTATTGTACCATTTAGTACCTGTTAAGCTGTCAAGGTGCTCCATACCGTCAAAGTCCAAACAATAGTATCCACCGGCTGGTGTTTTACAAAAATACAGAGTTTTTTCTGCTAATAGGCAAATTACTGCCCTTATCAGTGCATACCGCATACGTACATCCAAGTATTGTACCATTTAGTACCTGTTAAGCTGTCAAGGTGCTCCATACTGTCAAAGTCCAAACAATAGTATCCACCGGCTGGTGTATTACAAAAATACTGAGTTTTTTCTGCTAATAGTTAGGCATATTACTTCCCTCATCAGTGCATACAGCATACGTACATCCAAGTATTGTACCATTTAGTAGCTGTCAAGGTGCTCCAAACCGTCAAAGTCCAAACAATAGTATCCACCGGCTGGTGTTTTACAAAAATACTGAGTTTTTTCTGCTAATAGTTAGGCATATTACTTCCCTCATCAGTGCATACCGCATACGTACATCCAAGTATTGTACCATTTAGTAGCTCTCAAGGTGCTCCAAACTGTCAACGTCCAAATAATAGTATCCACCAGCTGGTGTTTTACAAAAATACTGAGTTTTTTCTGCTAATAGGCCCTCGTCAGTGCATACCTCATAGTTACATCCAAGCATTGTACCATTTAGTACCTGTTAATCTGTTAAGGTGCTCCAAACCGTCAAAGTCCAAACAATAGTATCCACCGACTGGTGTATTACAAAAATACAGAGTTTTTTCTGCTAATAGTTAGGCATATTACTGCCCTCATCAGTGCATACCGCATATGTACATCCAAGTATTGTACCATTTAGTACCTGTTAATCTGTCAAGGTGCTCCAAACCGTCAAAGTCCGAACAATAGTATCCACCGGCTGGTGTTTTACAAAAATACAGAGGTTTTTTTTGCTAATACTTAGGCATATTACTGCCCTCATCAGTGCATACCGCATAGGTACATCCAAGTATTGTACCATCTAGTACTTGTTAACCTGTCAAGGGCCTACATACTGTTCAAGGACAGCAGTAAGTAATCACTTGCTGCTGTTCTAGACAAATACTGTTTAAAGAGTAGTGTAGCGTATTCTAATACCCTCATAAATGCACTAAGTATGTCAGGCAGAGAAGTGCCAGGACGTGCACAGAGTAGTGGCAGAGGCCTAAATACTTCAGGCAGAGTTGGCAGCAGACTTGGGGCGAGTCACTGCAGGAGTCACAGCGAGAGGCCTGAGCTCCCGTTATCAGCCAGCGGTCGTGTCTCCACCAGCAACCCATCTGCTGTCGTCGATTGGTTAGCACGCTCATCCACATCATCACAAGTGACATCTGACACGCTCAGTCAACAGTCGGTGGGTTCCTCAGACACAACCCTCAGTTGGCATGGCCCGGGAGCAGTGCATGTCCTCCCATTGCCTTTGTCCTATGCTGTTCCCTCTCCTAAAGAAGTATCTTATGCTGTGGGTTCAGCTCCACTATTTACTGAGGACGATCCAATAGAGGACAGTCAGCAGCTACTGGACAGCCAATAAGGGGAGGAGACATGCGCCGCTTGCTCCACTAGGTGGCCAAGTAGTGATGCGGAGAGTGATGGGAGGCGGTGTTGCAAGTGTTCAGGGTCCTGAAGCAGACACTGTTGGGGAACCTGAGGAGGACATCAGTGACGTGCACACAACTGTTGATGATGATGAAGCCGATCGCAATTGGGAGCCGGGTGCAGAAGGGGCTTCATCATCAGGAGAAGAGAGTTGCAGGTTGCCCTTGAGGCAGCAAGGCGGTAGCACGGTTGGCAGTCAGCGTGGTGGCAGTAGTGGAAATTCAGGATCCAAAGTGCCCGGGGGAGACTACCTGCTTCGCGGCAGCCTACCTTTCCGGGAGGTAGTGGAACAGGGGTTCCTGCAGACGGCACCAGTAGCAGTCAATTAGTGCGGACTGCGAGTGGGAAAATCAGCTACTTGGCGTGGAAGTTTTTCATAAGGCATCCGGAGGAGGTTCACGTAGCCACATGCATGATCTGTCGGCAGAAGGTAAAGCGTGGCCAGGGTCCCAATGTCAGCACCATGGCCCTGCGTCAACACATGCTTCGCCACCATAAAGCGGCCTGGGAGAACCATGGCTCCGATGTAGTTGTCCAGCCTGCCGCATCACCCAGTGGCCATCCGCTCCCTCCTTCATTCAGCCAAGGCTCCACCACCTCAGCCGAAGGGAGATGTGTGTCAAACCCTCCTTCTGTCGCTCCTGCTTCTCCCACTTTTAGTCAGCCATTCCGCCAACAATCCATCGGCAAAGCCATGTCCAAGAGACAACAGTATGCGCCCACTCATCCAACGGCGCAGTAGTTGAATGTGCTCCTTTCCAAGTTGCTGGTGTTGTTTTCAAGTGGTGGACTCTGCACCTTTCAGAGAATTGATGGCTTGTGCCGAGCCGAGGTGGAGAGTCCCAAGCCGTCATTTCTTTGTGAGGAAGGCAGTACCAGCCCTGCATAAGTTTGTACAAGAGAAGGTGGGCCAGTCCTTGAGCTTGTCAATGTGTTCAAAAGTGCACAGCAGTGCCGACGTGTGGAGCTGAAACTACGGGCAGGGACAACTGTAACAACAGTTGGTCCTGTTACAGTGTGCGATGCCGCCAGTGTGCGATGCTGCCTCCTAATGCTCCACCGTGTCCTCGTGCTCCACCGTGTCATCGTACTATGTGTGTAGGGCACGACGGTGTCAAGCTGTTCTTCACATGGTTTGCCTTGGCGAACGGAGTCACACAGGGGAGGAACTGCTAAAGTTAATTCGTAAAGAAATCCGAGTATGGCTTACTCCACGAAATCTGGAAATGGGAACCATGGTGACAGACAACGGGATGAACATCATGTCCGCTGCGACAAGGAAGTGTGAAACATGCGCCCTGCATGGCACTCGTGTTGAATCTGGTTGTCAAGCACTCGTACACCGCCAAGCACACCTTCCTTGAGCTGCAGCGTCAGAACGGTATCCCACAACATAGTCTTATTTGTGACGTTGCCACATGTTGGAATTCCACCCTCCATATGTTGGACAGACTATACGAACAAAGAAAAGCCATCACCGATTTCTTGATGATCCAAGCAGATAGGAGTACTCCCTTGTGTAACTTCAATGTGCACCAGTGGCAGCTCATACGTGACACCTGCCGTTTGCTGAGGCCCTTTGAGGAAGCCACATTTTTTGTGAGTTGCCTGGATTGCACCATGAACGACATAATTCCACTGCTACATTTCCTACAACAAATGATTGAAACCATGGCTGGTCACGGCAATGGAGACGTTGCGCCTACATCTCAAGGCTACATGAGCCCTGTGTGGGTTGAAATGGAGGAGGAGGATGTTGAGGGGCAGAGCGGAGCACAGTTCAGGTTGGATGAGATTGCCAGTGTTTCTAGTTTTCGGACAGGAGATGAGGAGCAGGAGCAGCCAGAGGAGCTGGAGGGTTATGAGGAAGTTGAGACAGAGGACCCAGACACACCGTGGCAGTATGCAGTGGAGATGGAGGCAGGTAGTCCCTCCGAGTCATTGGCGCAAATGGCACCATGCATGCTCAGTTGCTTGCGTAGTGACCCCCGAATTGTCAAAATTCGTCAGCGGGATGACTTCTGGATCTCCACCTTATTAGACCCTCGCTACCGTCCCAAAATGGGGGCCTTTTTTACACCAACTGAGAGGGAGGACAAACTGACCTACTACAGAGACATTCTATGTAGTCAGTTGGCTGATGCCAATCGGCCACATGGTCCATCCATTCGCAGGTCTGACTCGGGGGGCCCTCTGCGCTCACCTTCTTCTGCCATGGCTGCTGGGGAGGGGAGGGGTGGGAGGTGCAGTAACAGCTCAATCAGCAGCAGCCTGAGTCTACAGTCGCTGATGAGTAGCTTTCTTCACCCGCATAGTGAAGCAACTCATCAGCAGCAGGTAGACACGGAGCAGGACCTGAACCAGCAGGTGGTGGCATACCTTGACATGGCCATGCCAACAACCATTGAAGATCCGCTGGACTTCTGGGTAGCCAAACTTGATTTATGGCAACAACTAGCAGAGTTTGCCCTGGAAAAGCTGTCCTGCCCGGCCAGTAGTGTGCCATCAGATCAGGTGTTTAGTGCGGCCGGGGCCATAGTCACCCGTAGGCGAACTCGTCTGTCCACCAAAAATGTGGAGAGACTGACGTTTGTCAAAATGAAACAGGGATGGATCAGCCAGGATTTCCAGCCACCAATGCCAGATGCCTCAGAGTAGATTGACCAAGCTGCTACACCAACATTTCCCAATTATGGTTGGTAATGAAACCCTCTTGGGTTATCAATTAGGATTATGGAACCCTCTTTGGTACTGCGATTGCCTGCTCCTGGCTCATCCTGTGTCTTTCAGGAACTACTTGCCTCACTGATGCTTCCAGCCTTGGGCCTTTAATTTTTGGATGTTTAGCAGTAGCTAAATACATGCTTAATGCAAATTTCAACATTCATCTTTAACCCCTTAAGGACACATGACGTACTGGAACGTCATGTGTCCACTCCCGATCTATAACGCGGGGCCACGGCGTGGCCCCGCGTCATAGCGGGTCGGGCCCGGCCTCTAACAACGGCCGGGACCCGTGGCTAATAGCGCGCGGCATTGATCGCTGTGCCGCGCGCTATTAACCCTTTAGACGCGGCGTTCAAAGTTGAACGCCGCGTCTAAAGTGAAACCGAAAGCATGCCGGCTAGCTCAGTGGGCTGTTCGGGATAGCCGCGGTGAAATCGCGGCATCCCGAACAGCTGACAGGACAGCGGGAGGGCCCCTACCTGCCTCCTCGCTGTCCGATCGCCGAATGACAGCTCAGTGCCTGAGATCCAGGCATGAGCAGTCATGCGGCAGAATCATCGATCACTGGTTTCTTATGAGAAACCAGTGATCAATGTAAAAGATCAGTGTGTGCAGTGTTATAGGTCCCTATGGGACCTATAACACTGCAAAAAAAAAGTGCAAAAAAAAAGTGAATAAACATCATTTAACCCCTTCCCTATTAAAAGTTTGAATCACCCCCCTTTTCCCATAAAAGAAAAAACACAGTGTAAATAAAAATAAAAATAAACATAAATGGTATCGCCGCGTGCGGAAATGTCCGAATTATAAAAATATATCGTTAATTAAACCGCACGGTCAATGGCGTGCGCGCAAAAAAATTCCAAAGTCCAAAATAGTGCATTTTTGGTCACTTTTTATATCATGAAAAAATGAATAAAAAGCGATCAATAAGTCCTATCAATGCAAAAATGGTACCGTTAAAAACTTCAGATCACGGCACAAAAAATGAGCCCTCATACCGCCCCATACACGGAAAAATAAAAAAGTTATAGGGGTCAGAAGATGACAATTTTAAACGTATTAATTTTCCTGCATGTAGTTATGATTTTTTCCAGAAGTCCGACAAAATCAAACCTATATAAGTAGGGTATCATTTTAATTGTATGGACCTACAGAATACATATCAGGTGTCATTTTTACCGAAAAATGTACTACGTAGAAACGGAAGCCCCCAAAAGTTACAAAACAGCGTTTTTTTTAAAATTTTGTCGCACAATGATTTTTTTTCCCGCTTCACCATAGATTTTTGGGCAAAATGACTGACGTCATTACAAAGTAGAATTGGTGGCGCAAAAAATAAGCCATCATATGGATTTTTAGGTGTAAATTTGAAAGAGTTATGATTTTTTAAAGGCAAGGAGCAAAAAACGAAAATGCAAAAACGGAAAAACCTCCGGTCCTTAAGGGGTTAAATGTAAGGGGTTGGTTAGGAAACCCTCTTGGGTACTGCGATTGCCTGCTCCTGGCTCATTCTGTGTCTTTCAGGAACTACTTGCCTCACTGATGCTTCTGGCCTTAGGCCTTTAATTTATGGATGTTTAGCAGTAGCTAAATACATGCCTAATGCAAATTTCAACATTGACTTTTAAATGTAAGGGGATGGTTATGAAACCCTCTTGGGTACTGCGAATGACTGCTCCTGACTCATTCTGTGTCTTTCGGAAACTACTTGCCTCCCTGATGCCTCAGCCCTTCAATTTTTGGATGTTTAGCAGTAGCTAAATACATGCTTAATGCAAATTTCAACATTGACTTTTAAATGTAAGGGGTTGGTTATGAAACTCTCTTGGGTACTGCGAATGACTGCTCCTGACTCATTATGTGTCTTTCAGGAAATAATTGCCTCCCTGATGCCTCAGGCCTTGGGCCTTAAATTTTTGGAAGTTTAGCAGTAGCTAATACATGCTTAATGCTAATTTCAACAATGATCTTTAAATTCTCAGCGCTCTTCTAGGGCCTTCTCCTACCCCGCCGGGGCCGATCCGAGGACCTCACTAAACCATCCAATCGTTACTAGAGACATGCGGTGTGTACAAAGGGCAGGGACTTAATGAACCCGAGCTTATGACCGGCGCTTAGTTGTGATTCTTCTTTCCTGGCAAATAATTGCAATCCCTGATCCCTATCGCGAAGGGGGTTCAGCGGGTTACACGCACCTGTTGGTGAAAGATAGACACATGCTGGTCCGTTCAGTGTAGCGCGCGTGCAGCCCCGGACATCTGAGGGCATAACACACCTGTTATTGCTCGATCTTGCGAGTGATCGTGCAATGTAAAGGGTTATTAAAGCCTCTTGGGTACTGCTGATGCCTACTCCTGACTTCTCCTGTGTTTTTCAGGAAGTACTTGACTTCCTGATGCTTCTGGGCTTGGGCCTTTAATTTAGGATTTTTGAAATACATACACACATGCTTAATTGCAATTTCAACATTTATGGTGCAATGTATGGGGTTATTAAACACTCTTGGATAGTGTTTTTTTTCAAATTTTCTGATAATTATCACAGTAATAAACTAGAATTTTCCACAATAATAACCATTACACCATAGACCGATTGTTGCGTGTGATTTTTTAAGTAAAATTTTCAAAAAAAATACGCAGGGGGATGAACTCTGCTTCTTTATTTCATAAAAAATTCTTTCATAGAAGAATGTCTTTTGGTGGTCCACCGTCCTGCATTATAGAGTCTTCTGGACTCTTGGATATGCGCTTGTTCTTAAACAAAGGTACAAAAACCCAAAATGGCCAGTCAGGGCTATGGAGATGTTGCGCCTACATCTTACGGCCACATGAGCCCTGTGGGTGCTTGTGAGATTAGGTCCTTTCTACCCACACGGCTGGGTCCGGGACACAAATTTTGATTTAAATTTCAAATAAAAAAATCACACATTTCAATGGTCTCCTCATGCTGCAGCCAACTCCAGGCAGCGTCATTCTGGTAATATATAGAGAGCACTCGCTGTCCTAAATTTTCGTTAACATTTTTCGTCAAAAATGTTTGTCTTTTTTATTAGGGATTGTGAAGCTTTGGTGCGTACTCATGCATCAGCCAAGTCCAGCCTGTGTCATTCAAGCAATATATGGTTTACTGATGGCGCTGCTGGGCCTGGGTCTGGGAATTTCAAATTTTCTCATAGGTAGCACCCGCCTTCTTCATAAATGTTTTTTTTTTAGGGATTGTGGAGCCTTAGTGTGTACTCATGCATCAGCCAACTCCAGGGTGTGTCATTCATGCAACATATAGGTAGCACCCGCTGTCCTAAATATTCTTAAAATTATTTTTAAAATTGTTGTTTTTTCTTTGGGATTCTGAAGCCCTGGTGTGTCTTGGAAACAATGGCCGGTCAGGGCAATGGAGACATTTCGTCTAAATCTCACGACCACATGAGCCCTGTGGGGGCTTGTTGGATTTGGACCTTCGTACCCACACGCTGGGGTCCGGGACACGCAAAGGTTGTTTTAAATATCAAATAAAAAAATGATGGTGATGCTGGGCCTGGGCCTGGGTCTGTTAATTTCAAATTTTCTCATGGGTAGCACCCGCTATCCAAAATCTTTTTCAAACTTTTTTAAAATTGTGATGTTTTTTTGGAGGGATTGTGAAGCCCTGGTGTGTACTTGTGCATCAGCCAACTCCAGGCTGTTCCATTCAGGCAATATATGGGTCGCTGATGCCGCTGTGGGGCCTGGGTCTGGTAATTTCAAATTTTCTCATAGGTAACACACGCGATCCAAAATCTTTTTCAAAAATGTCTAAAATTGTGGTGTTTTTTTTAGAGGGATTGTGAAGCCCTGGTGTATACTCATGCATCAGCCAACTCCAGGCTGTGTAA